>NW_018020681.1:63273-93412 GCF_002006095.1 Pseudomyrmex gracilis
GGTTTTTTGAAGAATACTACACAAAAGACGAAAGAAAAGGGACCTTTTTCTTTCTTTTCTAAGAAGAAAAAAAATTTTTTAGACAAATCAAATGGTACTGTTGGAATTTTTTTTTTTTAGTAGTTTTTTTTTAGGAAATATATATTCAACTCTTATCTTTAAGTACATACATTCGATTTCTTATGTTATATAACACTTACAAAGAAGTTCTTTAGAAATGACTTATTTAGTTTTTATGGAATTCAATTTGCGATCACATTAATAGTGAATTAGTAATAAATTTCTTTTTTCATGACACACTAAAAGTTAAGCGAGTTAGGAGAAAGTTTCCAAAAGAGTTCTCACTAAAGTTGTTATACAGTTCACACACATTAAAATAGAAATTATTTTATTCACACTATTCATTGTATTAAAAGTCACACGTGAAAATTAAAAATTCAAAGGGGCAGGAAGAAATTTATATTATTTATTTTTTTTAATTCTTGCACACATATGTCGGATCGATTGTTTATGTCTTTGTTTATGTTAATTTGGAAAAAAACTTTGAACGAAAAAACTGTCGCAATTCATTTTTAGTTAGTACAAAGTTTGTTGAAAATAAAAGTAAAAATAAAAAACAAGACAGAATCGGAGAGAATATATTTTGTTTTTCTGCATACTATTTGATATCTGTGCTATCAGATATTTTTATTAAAAATAAGTACGCTGCCGTTAATCAAATATTAAATAGATCGAAATCAGTGGAAGTTTATCACGAGTAGTAATGTTTTCAACGACCGCGTACACGCAATGTGATATTTGAATTCTATATCTCAGCGTTCTTTTTAAAAGGGCACGTAGGATTTGCGTCTATAAGCAGGAAGGGTCGATGCGCTGCCGAGATGGAAGGAAAAAGGGGACAGGCCAATGTATAAGGGATGAGAGCCTACAGACTAACTGAGAGAAAAAGATACGAAACATCTGTGCTAGTTCTATGGAGACAAGTTTTAGTATATAACAACCTATACGAACACATCATGTAATAGTGTACCATAGTTATACACCCTTCCTGACATCAGAGGCACTCATTCTATTATGTACACTTTGAAGGTGTTCTCAGTTTCGTGCGTGATCAACTTAACAATGATACGCAGTAATAAGAAAATAGTTTTGGTTCTAGGAAATAATTTTAAATCAATTACTTTTTTAATTCGCACAATTATTATCTGAAATCTAAAGCAAAAAAAAACGTCTTTATTCAATAGAAAAGTTTTAATAAATTCTATATTCTATATTTCTGTGTATTTGTGCGCAAAAATTTATTTTTCTGTATTTTCAATATTTTATTTATCTGTGTACACATATGATTTGAAAACCGCACGCAACATCGGATGTGTCTTTATATATATGTAACTTTTGCGTACATGTGCTTGTTTATACGAAGCTGTTACTTTTATAATTTTTAACTCATACATCTGAACACGTATGTAAAGTGAGAATTATTTTGTCTGGTTTCTTTAAAATTTTATTCGCAACATATACGTATGCGCAAAATCACATATCATTGTTCTAATATTAGTCCGTGAATAAGCCTAGTTTAGCCGCTTGTGCGAGAGCAGTAGTACGAGGGAGTGTGAAAGAAACAAGAAACAAGAAACGAGTGCGCTTTTGCGCCATATAAGTTCGTCGCTTTCTATTTTAGGAATGATAATATGGTCGTGGAAAAACAAGTTTAAATATTTTGCTTTATATATTGCATTTATGTATATATTTGTGCTTTTGGTGACATTTGTTACAGAAAACATTGTTTTCACAAGATGTATATCTTGTAACAAATTGTTAAAAAAATTGGAACGTGTGTGTTGATAATTACCGCTAGTTAGCTGCGGAAATAGAGCGAGACCTTCTCTTCGTGTATTTCAAGATTTCTCTGAATTTTTCACTTCACCTTTAACTTCACTCGTTGCTTTCGCATTCTCGGTATTCTGTGTTTTTCATAAACCTACTTCTTTACATTTAACAAGTGCTATGATCATTTATATGATATATACATATATATAGTTTTGTAGTTTTAAGACTTATTGTTTTAATCTATTATTTCTCTCTCTCTCTTTCTCTGCAAATATTGATGTAAACTATTGGATTTATATGTGTGTGTACACATTATACAGTCAAGAACCCGTACATACATATCAAATCTAGATAATTATTCGAATCTGTCAAAGAGAATTCGGAGACTTTGAGGAACTTTAATAAAAAAACATTATCATCATACATATGTGTATACAATATATATGTGTACATATGTAGTACTACACGTTCGCCACTTGTAAATCGATCTTGTACTATTAATCGAACAACGCAAATTACAATGTTTCGTAGGTGCTTAGTTAGCGTGGGTTGTGTTACGGACCCTCGGGATTAACGCGGACGCGTAGACGAGGAAGTTCCGTGAACGATCGAAGCGGATACGGTCGATAAACATCTCTCTCTTTCTTTCTCTCCTCTCTCTCACTCTTTCTTTCTTTCTTTCTCTCTTGGTAGGTTTCACGCGCGTCTTATCGGGTGTGGCCGATAACTAGGATTCGAGCTCTCCTCTCGATCTTCTCGCGGTGGCATTAACCTTGCCCCATCGTGCTGCGGATATCTGCGTGGCCGCGTGTTAACACTGCGAGGTACTCGGCAATCGCCGCGATAATAGCTGAAGCTTCTCGCAACCGTTAGGTATGGCAAGCCGGGTAAGATGTGCACTCGCGACGCGAATACCTCATACTCCGCACTATTCGCAAGAGAAAACGTTTACATTTTCCTCCAAGGAATTTTGTCCAACTTCTTTAGTGCGATTGTGAACAGCGAAGTTGTGATATTAACAATAGGGCTTTAAGTTCCTACGTACCGTTACAAGTACTGTTATGAGTAATTCTCACTATAAAATAGAAAATTTATTTAAGAATCTTCCTACAACATTTTTGTTTGAGAATACCCTCATGCTCTTACAATTTTTTTTCTCACAATTTAATTTTCGCGCATAATATTTTAAAAATTTGAAAAAACGTATCACCTATCAAAACATTTTTTATTTTCACTTTTTTAGTTTTATTTTATTTCACACAGAATGATATATAAAATAAAATCATGTAAAAAAATAAAATGTCTTTTGTCTAATTTTACTCTGATTAATCTACCGAGTTATTGATCATGAGAAAAAAAAAACATTTTACAACACTTATAACATGTATATTTTTATTACTTATTGTTAGATTATCTAGTAAGAGCGCGGATAGATTCGCTGTTGTCAGTTTAGCTCATTGCCGGTCTTTTGCTGTAGGAGAGAATATCGAAGAGAAGCACCGCAGGTTGTTGATCCTTTCTTCTCGCTTCTCGTTCGTCCTTCTCTTTCTCCTTTTATCCTCTCTTCATGAGGAGCGTCCTCCTCCCTGTTCCCGTAACCCATCCGCGGGGTGCGCAGCTTTACAAGATTATTACTCACGGATGACAGGTAAAAGGCGCGATCTGGCGCGAGTACCGAGACCGAGTGGGTGTGGTGGCCTTCCGATCGCGTGTTATGCACACGATTTTATTTTGCGACCGTTGTCGATTGCAAAGATGTTAAAAAACGAATGTTTTCCTTTGTCGCTGTCGCGATCGACGCGATTTCTTTTGATAAAAAAAATATATATTTTATCTTACAGAATATTGAATATAAACACTAACCGCTAACTTTTCATGTGTGAAATGTATCAGTTCTTAAAAATAAAAAAAACAATTAAGTCTGATCGATATTGTTCCGAAACTATTAATTGTTACACGGAAAATAATAAAAAACAATCGAAATATTTTGTAACATTGTTGGAATATAGTTATACAATATAGTTTAATACACACGTTTTGCAGCAATGCAAAAACTTAGTATTCGTGTTTGTCATGATTGTTTCGCAAATATCATTCGCGGCGACCGGTCGCGAAACGCCCAAGGTCATAGACTTCGAAGGTTAAAGAGAAACTAGAAGGTGAGAAAACTCGTGGGGAATGGCGCGAGAGGAAGAACTCGTGGAGAAAATGAAAAAAAAAAAAAAATCCGAGAGTGCATCTCTCGGTTCGTCGGAATAAATGATAATTGCGCCTTACTCGTTCTATATGACCGATCTGAAATGAGTTAACGAATATGGCGACAGACCAATATTCATTCTCTCCGATTCGCGAAAAGTTTTTTCGCTTTAACTTTCGCGACATCAGGTTCCTCGGGACAACACTGTTTAAATGCTAATATAGCACGGTATGACCACACACATTGAGAACCAGTCGATAAATACATCTTGACCGGATAAAATCTGTGTACATTCGTTGTGACCGGTCGTGTGTGATACCACACTACCTCAAGTTACGTTAACGCGCATCCGCGCGAATCCTGCCTGTGATGATGTGTATATAAATAGATAAAGTTGATCTCAAATTGCTGATCGGTTAAAATAGGTTGTGTAACCAGTGATAAATAATTGGCATTACAGCTTCACAGCAGAAACAATATCATCGCTCGCATTGCTCTTGTTATTAATACATTTTGTGAGTGTTAAACAACACCCGAGACCGCTTATCGGTGAGTAACACGATGCGAGTATCGACCGATGGAGTTTCATGAATTACTCGCGGCAAACTGTTGTTAATCTAACAAAACTATGCGCGATAAATGTTCAGGAAACAAATGACGGCGTGAAGGAAAGTTACCGCGGATAATACCGTGCGAAGAAAAGTGATTCTTCTGTCTTGATATATATATGTATAAATTTCATATTATTTACGATGATAAGTCATATCTCATGTGTGTTCTTTGTGTTCCACATTCAGAGTATGATAATTCTCATCGCAAAAACACATTTTACTACGGACTATTCGAAAGAATATGACATTCCCGATATCGTGAGTTATATGATGGTCTTTATAGCATTAAAAGCACGATATACGAATACGAGTTAAAGCGCATTATGGTGTATACTGTATAACTCTCGATGCGTGAGAAGGTTTGCAAAATAGAATACTCGATCTTGTCACGCGTAGAAAACAAAGGAACTGCATGTGGAAGCGAGAAGTTGTACGCAAAACAAAAAAAAAGAAAAAACCAATCAAAAGAAGTGAAGTGGACGACAGATAGATAGATAGAGAGAGAGAGAGAGAGAGAGAAGCGTGCATAACATGCCGATCGTAACGGTGGCTCTGACATAGAGCTGTCAGTGGCGCCCGACCGAGAGTAGGAATAATGATAATGGTAATCCGTGCGGTAAGACAGGAGTAAGTGCGGCAACCTCTCGTCACCATCCCTCGCGCGCCGATCGCTCCTACCGCCGCTCGTGCGCTCTTCCCCACCTTTGTGACCGTCGCCGCCTTGTGTGTGTGTTGTGATTTTCTCCTACCTTCCCTGCCACCCTCGAACTGAATCACTATTGCCCCCCACCGCGAGCACGGTCAGCATGATGCCTCGCGCGCGATTCAACCTGTTTTCCTCCCCACCACGTGTGTGTCCCCCGGCCGCAGCACTTCCGCCCCTCTTATCGTGACTTGGTCTTTCCCCTACTTGGCTACTCGGTTTCCGGACTTCTCCGCGCCGAGACATAAGACTCTCGCGCATGCGTATGGCCGCATGCGTGCGTGCATGCGTGAGTACCTGGCTGCCTTGTCTGGCTGGTTGCGAGCATTGCTAGCGAGTGCTCGCGCCCGAGTGTGCTCGTATTCGTGTAATAATAATAATAATAATAAAAAGAAGACGAGAGCAACTCTATGTGAGGAACCAACGGCCTCCGACCCGTTCACTCTATGCTAGGTGGAGTCGGCCTGATACTGTACCCTCGAAGGTTCTCAACCTGCAACCCGTGCCGCAACTCACGGTGAAGTCGTAATTTAAACGCGTTAATTTTTGTTTTAGTGTTTGTGTTTACATTAACATATAAATATCTAACATATAAATATCTAATATATTAACGTATAAATATTTTAATATATTTTACGCTTGATTTCTTTTACGCTGTTACTTGAAATTTTAATGTTCTAACGTTATATAAAACGGAAGCGAATAATATGGTTTCGATGAATATATGTATATTTGAAGCGACATATTTTATTTATAACAAAAGCGAAACATTTATAATAGAAACTATTAATAAAACAATGTTGCTTGTTTGCAGAACAGAAACTAATAAATATTCTTAAAAATATACATTTTCTAAAGCTAGCAATAAATTTTCTTGTACAATAAATCTTGTACAATAAATTTTCTTGTAAATCTCTTAAATTATTGAAAATCATAAAAAATTAAAGTTGAGTAATCATACTATATGAAGTTCTATCTCATTTTTTTTTTTTTACTCATGTCAGATCTTAGCAAAGAGTTTTGACCTTAAGCAACCTCAAGCTGAAGACACACATCGAGGTTGAGCTTTACTGCGGGTGTGACCGTGAACGCGACGAGGCAGGAAAGCAAGACAAGCGTTGTGGAGCAATATCTCTGTCTTCGTGTTCTCCACCTCTTCTCGTTGGCACGACTTGTTTCCTTTCCTTTACACTACCCCACCATCGCGGTGACTCCGACGTGAGGCAAAGTGGACACTCGTCGAAGCTGGTGGTGATGGTGGGGAGTATATCGGATCGAGTGAGGGAAGTTTGAGATACGACAGTACTGTCATGAGTGGAGGGGACGGGTAAAGCGTAACGAGATGTGTGTGTATGTATATATAGGCTGGTTTAGGTTTAGGTTTAGGTTAGAAACGTGCCTTCGAAAAAGAGGAACAAAACTCGTTCGTGGCCTGTGAAGGGGGTAACGGGAACAAGAGAGAGTACGGGAGAGGCAGGTCACTCCGAAGATCGCCGAGAGATGACACCACCGCGCCCACACGATGCAATATAGTGACGGTTGCGCTCGTGCAGGTGTAACGCACCGCATTGCATGCCGCTACCGCGCCCGCCTGTTTTTCTCCCCACCGCGCTGATCTCTTCGCAACTTCTTCCTCTCTCTCTCTCTTCAACATTTTCCATCTCGCTTTGACTATTACCTCGGTCACCAAGTTTTCTACAGATCTCGCGCGCGGTTCTTTACTCGTGCATGTCCTAGGGATATACGGAATACTGTCGCGATTACGCGACACTGTGCCGTCGCCGCTAACGGCAACGCTGCAAATTCGCCCTCTATTCCTCCCTTCTGTCCCTCCGACGTTGTTATTTCTCCGCCGCGCGCGTTCCTCAACTCTCTCTCCTCTCTTACGTTCTGCGCACGCTAGTTCGCAGCGACTAGCTGCCACTATTTGTGATTCTTTCGTAGCGAACAGACGTGCGGCATTGCAGTCCGCAGTTGCACATATACGGTTATCTTTAAAATTTAGCTAAAATTTAGCTTGTAACCACTTAATTTTGATAATATCAAGTTTTAATAATGTAAAGTGTTAATCATTATGTCCGTTTTTGTTTATTTAATTTGATGAATATTTTTTGTTTGAAAAAAAAAAAAAAAAAATGGTAAACGGTCTGTCGAAGTGAATTATAGATCAAGTCGCTTGAAATTTAACATTTAAATTATGTCGCGCGACACACAAGTATTATTACGATCTTATCTATGTCTTACCTTTTTTGTATTATTACCATATTTATATGACTTCTCTCTGCTGTATTTTTTATTTCTGATTTAGGATTGTTTTGCACTAATACATTCAACTCTTCTGCTATGTTTTAGTACACATTGTTATCAATGTACGCATTCACATAAGAAAGAATTTAGACAAGAAAAACAATCTTGTATTATTGTATTATTGTAATACATAATAATTTCTACAAAGAGTTTTGTTCATTTTATTGAAAGATGAAATTTTTATTAATATATTTATATATTTTTAAAATGAATTAGTACAGGCCTTAAAAATGGATTCCCATCGAATGCAAATATATATTTTATATTTATATAATTACATATTTTTATATAATTATATATTTATAATATAATTATATATTTTTATATTTGTAGATGTATAAAATATTCATTATTCTCTCTTTCCGTAGAGATTTGTATAACTTGTTTTTTATTTTACTAGTTTTTTTTATCTTTATATCTACCTCTTACTTAAATTTAAACTTTTTTTGGTAGAGAATATATAGGTATCTCTGTCCGTAACGTTATTCTATCGCGAGAAATCTTTCTTCAAAATTATTGCGAAAATAAAAGTAACAAGCTTCTGGGTTTCGGAGAAGCAAACTGCATCGCGAGATTGTGCATAAAAATGTGACTTTTTTTTTTTTGTAACTCTGTTCTCGTATGCATGATTGACGCGCGGCGACGCACCGTTTCCGGAGGGAGCCCTCACGCCGGCGGATTTCCAATATCGGACATGGCCCTATCGCAAGGGATGCGCAGTATATCGGCCGCTGGTTGCCGGCTTCTCGCTGTGCCCACCTCTCGCGGCTTGATATTACGGCATGTAGCGCGTTAGCATACACAAACATACGGGGGGGGGGGGGGGAGCCGAGAAACTATCAGCAATGGCGATATAAACTGACGCGCGAAGAGCGCGCGCGGGTGAGAATGAGAGGAAGAGAAACGAGCCGCAGCGTCGCAAAATTAGGGGAGGAAGCACGCGGCGCGGAGGTCCGATTGAATTTCTCTTAGGTTCGTATATAAATCGTGCTCAAGTCGCTCAAGTCGATTCTCCATTGCTCGCTTCACGCGCTAAGTATCGATAATAAATAGCTACAACTGTTTATCAAAATGTTAAAAAAAAACTAACATTATTATTTAAGCACACAATATTATAAGCGTACAATTGCAGATGAAAACAGGAAGTATAGAGAAATAACGCGCTAAGAAGAGAGAAAGAGAGAGAGATAGTATGACTATATACTAGACCTTATCGTACTTGCAGAGAAATTTCGTACAAGGAATTTTTTTTTTTATACAGTGGCTTAGTCGCGATCAATCTCGTTTCCGCAACCCTCGGTTTGAAGTTTGATTTCGCTTTGGTTCTTCAAAGCTCTCGAAGTTTGCACAACGGGGTCGAAGCGAAACATTTTTCCGGCGGAAGATGACGTCGAAAGATTTCGATTCGCCGCTTGGGATATTGTGTCGGGCGAAATTAAACCGGATTTTACGGGGGATTAAATGGTATTTGACGGGCCGCACGATTTGAGGACGCGCGACGCGACGCGAGGGGAGGGTGTCGCCGGGTTTTCTCCCTCCGTATTTTGAATTTGGGCGTGAATGTGACAGTCGGTTTATACGATTTTCGGATTGATGGGCTCGTCGTGCGGAATGCCAGGAAATTACGAAAATAATTATTATCCGCGGCGGCACTGCGGGCGCGCGCGACGCACACGCGTGCACGCGCACGGTCATCGACGCGGCTAGGAGAGGAAAGGGGGCGCAGGCGGGAGCGAACGCGTCGATCGCGGATATTAACCGAGCGTGGAATCATCGTCCCTGTGAAGCCACGACCCTGTGTGTCGCTTGTGTGTACGCGATCCAGCAAAACCTGAACCTGAACTCGCCGGTTTGCTAGACGAAAATTCTCGTAATCGATCGTTTTTGCGCGTGTCGTGTATCGATAACGTTTTTATCAGACACAATATTGCTGCTCCTTTCTCTCTCTCTTTCTCTCTCTCTCTCTTCTTTTCTAATAATTTGTTTTGTAAAATATAAAAATGTAGTTTACTTACAAAGAGTACAGATGTCTCGCGAAAACAAAGTTTATCAACGATATCGCAATAACAAATTAAGTCACGTATTATATTTAATTTGTGTTTATATAATAATTTCAAAATCTTTTCGTCGTATATTAAGACACACAATCGCGTTCGACTGCGCGCTGGTAAACGCTGCGAAAAGCGAAAACCCGATTGGTAGCTCGCTCATAGAGGCAGAGTGTACGCACATGCAGCACACCAATAAAACCATATATACTACACACGCATATTCAGACACGCATACCTATCTACAACGATACGGTAGAGAGAGCAACAATATCGCGGCCGGCGCCGCTGCCGCGCGCTGCGCCGGTGTGCATCGCCGTGGGCAATGCATCAGCCTCGGCTGACCAATCCCGATAATTTACGATTATCGATCCGGCCGTGGTGCTCAAATTTGCTAATTACGCAATAATTATACGAGGCCGGTATTAGATTCCCCGACTACCGCGCGCCACGCCGTTCGGTCTCTCTCGCCGGGAAAACTATCGACCGCGCCGGAACCGTATTACGCCATTTCGGGCAGGCCAATAATAAGCCTCTCTGCTATGCGTGTCAATAGTTCATAGCCCCGAGTTCGACCGCGTATATATTGACCCGACTCGCGGCAACTTCGACGAGACGATCGCCCGCATCCGGCGCGCCTATAGTTTCGCGACTCTACTCGTCGACAAGCGAGTCCTGTGCGCGAAGAGTACGCTTCTCTCCGCGCGTTTCTCGATGCAATGAAGCACCCGAGAGAGAGAGAGAGAGAGAGGAGAGAGAGAGAGGAGGTTGAACCAACCGAATCTTGGCGTAAGGTACATTATGTACGCTCTTGGGAGTCTAGGCGAGTAATAACCTTGTTATGACAACGCGTGGTTCTCTTTTTTAGCTTTTGCACACGTTTTTCTGTTCGACGACACGTTTTTCGACGACCGATGCGACTCTCGTCGTTCGAGATTTTTCGAATGTTTATGTTGCCCAAAAACGTAAATCCAGTTGTCAAACGTGTGTGCTATCTGTTATTTCTTTTTTATTATTAAAAAACTTTATTATTAAAACTTACTTTCTTCTATATCGTAACAGATACTGTTATGATATTGTTGTTAAGATATTATTATTATTTTTTTTTAAATAACACAGAAATTAGGCGCGTTTTCTTGTGAGTTTTTTTTTAAATATCATTTGTTATGTGTGAATGATCTCGTGATCGTAGATACATACGTGAGACCTCTCAAATAGGCATCCTCTGTCGCACTTTTTACGGCTGGCTCGACGAACGCGATGCAGCGTGGCGCGACGTCTCGACGCGTAGAAACCGACGAGAACGGTGAGCGGAGCAAAGACGGCGAGGCGGTCGGCAAAGAGGTGAACTAACAGGATCGCAACAAGTGACCGCCTCGCCCTCCTTCTATTATTTGCTCTCCCTCTCGCGTTCTAGCGGATATTCTCTGTCGTTCTCTCCGCCGCGCTGCCTCGTGCCGGTTATCTGACTTTTTCTCTCTCTCTCTCTCTCTCTCTCTCTCTCTCCCACCTTCCTGTCTCACTCGATTCCCTCGCGCGTATATTTCCGTCTCGCTTCGATCGTGCCTGTAAGTCGGACGGCTTGTTTGTCCGACGAGCTGCTAAAAGGTCGGTTCGTTCGTCAACACAGTACCGATGCATCTCGAGTAGCTCGTAGAAAATTATACACGCTTTCGACATTGTGTGTTCCTCAAGAGAAACGCATCGGGTTCGCACAAAGTTCTTGTTTCGAAGCGTTTCCAATCTAATATTTAATATGTCTCACACGATTGCAAAATTCTCTTACTGATTTATTTATAAAAAAACTGCATTAAAATAATTTTTAACAGATTTTACTTTAACTGAGTATAATAACGTGCTCTTTGTAATTATAGTTTTTTTCTTTCATAATTGAATTTTCAAAATATTGTTTGTCATTGTTGTTTTTGAACAGTGATTGCAACGTGAAAATTCATTTCGCAGCACGTACAAGTTTCGCAGAGCGTGTCGCAAACTTATACAGAGAAGTACGCCTCTCGATAACAGCAGCATCTTCTGTTGTAAGCACGAATCTCGTGAATATTGGGCAATTTCGATGAAACAAATTTATACGTACGTCTGTGTGTGTGCGCGTAAAAAGATATACATGGTCGAACGACGGACGACGACGACGACGGCGGAGAGCCGTTTGCGTAACGGTGTCACGTAATAACGACGAATCGACCTTCTCCCGTAGTCGGTGACCACCCGCCTTCTCTTACACCTTTTACTCCGTGAAAAGAGCTCCTGCAGAGCGCAATTACGTTGTAGAAAGCATGAGCAGCGCATCTTAGGTTTAGCGACGCCGCGCGTAAAAGATTGCGCTCGCAAAATGTAGGTACGTACTTCATCTTCACGCAACTATTGAAACATTTGTCACAAAAGAACACTTGTTGAACAAATTTTCTCAAAACCAATGTATAGATGCATTGGTTTGGTTGCAACGTGTGTGTAATAATCTAAGTTGGCAGAAACCAACTTAGTCTGAATTCGTTTATGTTTCTCTAATGCCAGAAAAAAGTTCTTCTAACTTTTGCCAATATTCCAGAGAAGAGAGAAGTCGCAATGATTTCTATAAATAGAATGTTAATAGCTAACGAGTATAATCTTTGTTAAGGGCAGGATCTCTAAAAGGAAATCGTAGATATTAATAGCGCGAGTGTGTGTGCGCCACGATGGATATTAATAACAAACATATCGCAGCGCGATATTAATAACGGACGCGTCATATAAATCGGATTAAAACGCAACAAGGCCGTTTGCGTAACAACATGGGTTTCAATGTTACAAATGCACGACCATATGAACAATAGCATCTGTGTATGAACCTTAACCAATGCACGAAAAGATTTCGAACTAGTTAGTGTGAAAATTCTATGCGAGAGAAAGTGATAAAAGGTTTCTACCACGAATACATTTTTCATTGATATTTATGTAATCGTCGAAAATATAAATCCTCGCTTCTCAAAATTTACGTTCTTGAAGAAAAAGAATATCTCGAACATCTTTAGGCACAACATTGTTGACAAACATCAATTGGAAACAATTGGTATTGTAAGGTCTGTTCTTTTTAGTTGAACTTCTTACACAGTTCATCTTTTTTCTTTTTTTCTCCACTTTGAAGAAAAAAGAAGAAAAGGTGAATGGTGCAAGAAGTTTAGCTAAAAAGAACAGACCTATGGTCGTCAAGCAACAAAAAAGTAAGATAACATGCGTTGTCTCAACAATCAACACGTGTCAACAATGTTGCGCCTGGTCTAAACTCAGATTTACGAGTCGATATAAACGATTAACAAGTATATTGTTAGTTAATGTTACAATATTCAGAATGCTTTTTGAAAATCATATTTTGTTGTAACGAAATTTTTCTTTTTGTTTTTTATTCAAAAAATATATTTTTTTTTGAAAATTCAAAATTCAAGTATAAACAGAAGAAAATTATAACGATAAAAAACAGTTTTTTTAATACTCTGTTAAAAGTATTGCGGTTAAATGACATTTCTTTTGCACACGAAACGTTGAAAAACTCGATTTATTTTGTTGTGAGACAAAACGTTGAGAGGTGCGAGTCGGGGTTTTTTTTGTCAAGGATGGTATCGGTAGTGCGTCCTGTGTAACAATAAGTATACAACAAAAGTCCAGCAGCACTTTTGAACGCGAGACGGGGGTCGGTTCGGTAGAAGAGAGACCGCGCCAGGTAAATTAGCGTGGACTGTTAGTCGCGCGGAGAAAGGATACTGTCGGAGAGATAGGTAGCGGTAAAGGCACGCGTTCGATCCTTATTCCTCTCGCGCTATGGCAAATTTGCTCTTTTTCTCTCACTCCTGCGAGAAACAAACCTACCTACGAGTTTATAGACGGCGAAACCGATGTTGTTCACCGCAGGTGAGAGACGTTCGAAGGAGAGACGATACGACAGGTAGTAGGAGAGGGAGATGGAGGGGAAATACCGATGGAATGGACGAGCGGTGGGGGTTTGGCGTCGTCGGAGAAGGGCTCGCGCCGTTCTGGTGGGGGGCGGTCGAAGGGGGTTGCGGCGTCGCATCGTTTCCTCAGGGTGGTAGGGACACCATAGTGCACGACGGATCGGAAGGGGAACCGAGAACGTGTAAATGCGTGCATAATACCGCCGGAACGTATGTATTTTGCGTGCGTGTGATTGTGCGCGCACAGGCCGAGCGAGCCAGGCGAGTCAGCTTCCTGTATCACGAGTCGCGCGACGTTCCGTGCATATTGATATTTTCGGTATGGCGCGCGCACTCTATCGGCGCACTCGAGTACAAATATACGATTATTGCGCCTAAAGCGTTCTGCTGCATTCGCGCGCGCGCGCGCGCGAATCGATGTCTTCTATATATCTCGGTTTTCCCGCAAAATTCTCTTCCACAGATTTAAACAATACAATTACTCTATTTTTGAAATACAATTACGCGCGCGCGAGTATACGAATATATACTTGATGAGATTTATTTTATACAAATTACTTTCTTTGATCCAACGAAGGGAAAGAAAACAACGAGAATTTTTTTGCTCGCATCGTAATGCAAATTATCATTTTGTTCATTTTGCGGTAACATGCTCTGAAAAATAGCCGATGTATGAATTTAATTCAAATATCAAGCGGTGAAACATTTGGTGCGTAAAATGTGGCACGCGAAAATCGAGCGGCGCGCGACACGCTTTAAATTGCGCATCACTTAACCGGCTGCGCATTTCGCGTTTTATCTGGCAAAAATAACGTCGTTTAAAAAAAAAAAAAAAAAAACATACGCACACGCACAGACACACACACACACACAGAGAAGAATGCGTACGCTGGGAAAGCAAATTAGGATCTCGCTTTTACGGTACCCGGTCATTCGGCTCTCGCTCGCTCGCTCGGCCGGTATGCGGATTTCCGCGTGGCTTCGTCGTGTCATGTCCGCGCGACGTTGAATTAATTTTCGCACAAAGAATAGAGCTTAATTATAGTTCGGGTAGTCGGATATTGGGAGTGTGCCCGATAACGTTGTTTCGTTGGCGCCAGATAGGGCCAATGGCGGGAATTTACGCTTTGCCAATTTTGCAAACTGTCACTTTCACATCACCTTCTATAACATTGTTCGTGATATCGGGGGACATTGTTTCCCTCGCCCCAACGTTTAATAAACGCATCATCCGGTTATTAATTGCGATTGCTGCTATTTATCTACTTTTTGGGTTTTTATGCAACAGAAAATAATAATTACAAAGTAATCAAGAAAACAGCGACAGTTTTTTTTCTAACAGATGTATTTAGAAAAATATAGTTGCGAATATTTTTCGTATAAGTTATTTATGTCACATCATGTTTTATCGATATCTTCTAGACGTATAATCTCCTTGATAAAAGTCTCGTCTCGCGGCGTTTGTAATTTACGGTTATCTTTATCTCAATACTGACATCGCATCGGACAGGGCGAGGCGACGAATGTCGAAGGTCGAATCAAATGCGAATATGTACGCACGCGTACATCTCGAGGACGATTCTCCGATCGCGCGACGATGGCCTTGAAGATCGTTGCGATTAAGCAGCGCGGTCTGCCGCAACGTCGGTCTGCACATACGTCGACCTTTCCACTTAAAACCAGAAACACGCGAAAAAAACTTGGGCAAAATCAATCATTAACAATAATAGGCCAGCATTCTCTCAACGTATGTTCAAAAAAGAACGTCTATGATTAGTTAATTTTCTCAAGTTTTGTTTGGATTTTTCGTATATATTCCCGGTTTAACTCAGACGTTGTGGTAGGTCCCGGGTAGTTTTTTTTTTTTCGTGCGATCGATAAATCGTCATTTGTCTGGGTTTGTCGCATGACGAGAAACGAGTCCAAACGGATTAACAACGTTGATATAGACTGCAAAACGCAGAATGCGCTGTCAGTTTGTTTTTTTTTTTTTGTTGTTTTTTTGTTAATAATGCACCGTGACGTTTTATTAAATTGCTCGAAACAACACACTACTGAAAATTTCAAATTTCTTTTACGTATTTAATATATTTCTCTTTTTTTCTCTCTCTCTCTCATCATCATCTTGACAAATTGCAAAAGTAATTTTGTTCAGAAAATTTTCTATAAAACGCAACGTCAACGCATGTTTATATGTGCATTTTCACTTAAAACTGCGGAATCATAGTGCGTCTGACAGCTTAAAATGCTTTTTTCATGAAGCAGGTGACACAGCAGCAAGACTACAGGAATATTACGTCATCTTGCCTTTCAGACTATATATATAGGTCACGAATTTCTTGTCTATATGTATTCGTATGCTATCATCGCCGCTGCGGCATCCTGCAAATATATTTCACGAGGGTGCGATGAGAGTTTGGTAGATGGCTCGCTATTTTTCCTGGCCAATCCGCTTGTTATCTTTGTTTCCCGAAAATATCACGAAACTCTCAGGTTGCCGGAAAATTTATGGGCCGCCAGTCAGAGATTGTAACGGAGAGCGCAGCGCGACGATTAACTGTTTCGAGAAGATTAGCTTCTGACCAATGTCGATGTTGTTTCGCGTACGACTGCGTAAAAAGTTCACGAGAATTTTTTCAATGAAGCAAAAACGAGATTAATTCGAGATTCGATTGGGAAAGTGTAACGACTTAAAATTAAAACTCGCAAAAGTTCTTTGACAAAAGAATAGAATAAATGTTTTTTGTGACAACAAATTAACATGTGGTTTTTTTAAAGAATTTTCTTAATATTTAACTTTCTTTTTCTTTTATGAGATTTGTATTAAAGCAAAGTAAAAAGCTTTTGCAATAGTGGATTTGCGCTTAAGTCCGACTTCATTTTCATCGCTTTTTAGTAGAAGATATTTTCGCGAATATTCCCAAGTGCTCGCGCAATAGCGCACATTTTATGGCAGGTCGTAAGCCGCGGTATCACCTCCGAAATATTAGACTTGACGGATGCATTTTCATAATGTGATCTCTACAGCGACGCGGTCGCTGGAGATGCACTACGACTATCGAGGATGGATATTTTACGGAGTTCACTTATAGTTATTCAACGTCGCGAATTGGCGAACTTCTGCCTTCGCGGCTATTTCCAAATAATTGTTAGCAAAATGGTTCTTTTTTTTTTCATCTATTTGATATATTTTTTATAATTCGACTTGCATAATATCAAAGTAAAAAACTGCGTGTGTACAACCAAATTGATTTATCCGAATTGGTTTTTTTATTAAAAAAGAAACACTTCAATTTCGCGTTCGCTCTATAATTTGCATTCGAAGAAATTATCGCACGCGTGTATCGAATGCGCTCGAACTACGCGTGATCGGATGTAAATTTTGCTATTTTATCCCGAGCATTATATAACGAGCATTTTTGGTATTCGCGCGCTTCTTCGATCTTCGGTCTCAAAAATAAATGCGTCTTGGCGGCGTGGTGTGTCGACAGTTTCGGCTAGTAAATATGATTTATCCGAAGCTACTCCGTAGAGGTGAGCTGCGCATAAACTGCTCGTAAAGTGTAGCGCGATCTCCGGACAGCTGCACGAGTAATCTGATAATGCAGGTGCTACGAGCCGGCGACGTGAGCGACGATATTAACATACTGAAATTACTGTTAACGTCGCACCTAACCTCCTCGTCGGTCTTGAGTCTTCTAGATAGATGTTGCTTGTATTTTTTTTTTTTTTTTTTTTTTTTTGTTCCGATAAGCGTTGCGATAAAATTTTGATGCAATTATAAGCAAGCGTGCGACTAAATTGTCTTCAGAGATTCAAATTTATCTCATCAACTCTATCTATTTATTACTTGTTTTGTTATTTTATCGTCAAAAGTTATCAGCAATTGATTGAAATTCCGAGGTCAGGGTTCAAGCAAACACGACGATACGTTATGAGGAGTCACCTGCCGGTCGGTGCGGCATTAGACTTCCTCGTTAGTATCAAGCAAGAACCGTCCGCGCGATTTGACATAACGAGCGACCCAGAATTTACGATAAAAAACTTCACAAGACGATTGTCCAATTTATTCCTTTCAGAAAACAGCTAATGAAATCTTTGCTCGCACTTTTTGAGACTAGGATATATATATTGTATATTGAAAAAACTCTTATTTGCTCTGAATCTTGAAAGAAAATTCAAACGAGACAAAACGAAATATTCTCGCGGTTCTATCGCACGCACGACAGAATGATATTGCGCGCTCGCGTAAAACATTGAAAAATAAAAATATTAAAACTCGCCCAATTTCAACGTCGAATCGTTACGAAGTTCTGCTGTTTGCCTCGCCGGGTTCTCTCTGTCCCTCTTTTAATTTTCATTATCGCACAGTTTGTTTTCGGATTTTATCTGTTGTCCAGTCCAGAAGCACGTACATCCGCGAGTTTTTATTGTCCGCGGCGCGGAATTATTTTCTTTTCGCTTCTGAACATTCTCTGTGTACAGTTGGGTATTGAAACTGGACTTTTTTTTTTTTTTTGCAAGGATCGCGTTAGATTTCAAAAACCGGTTTTATAACAAATATTTCCAAATGTTTGTAGAATAGACAACAATACGATTAGAAACAGATTTTTTTTCGATTAAAAAAAAAAAATGTCAAGTCGATGAAATCCTTCTGAAGTGAGAGATAAGATTTCAGAGCTTGTTACAACAAGATAAATAAATTGATGTTATTTGAATTTCGCATTTCCGAAGCATTTGCTACAAAAAAGTGGATTTAACACGTTTTCTCTGTTATGAACAAAAAAAAACGTCTCCTGTTACGTCATATCGCGCGCACTATTTTCCGCAGGACCTTCAATTTTCAATGTAGGACAGTGAAAGAGCCGCTCCGACGGTATGTGCTTGGCTTATATAGATCGCGCTTATGTATCTGCAGGCCGGTGGTGGCTGCAGGCGCGACGCCAAGTTGAGAAGAGTGGAAGCTACGCTTATGTATGTATATATACATCCTCTGCGTAGCGAGGTAAATGGATGGGGCTCTCATGTATGTACGTAGGCGCTTACATAGTTGCAGATCGATATATACGTAGGATATATGCATCTGCCTTCTAACCTATCTACCTACGAGGCCGCGGTTATATAGAGCGAAAATCGTTTCGTCGAGCAAGAAAAGCCGAAAGCCAAGTTACTACTACGGTGAGCAATGTTGCCTGCGAAGAATTTTTGAAGCGTATCTTGAACTGTGTGTGCATCACATCCTTCTATGAGAAAATTTACAGAAATTACATTCCTGATGCGTTCAACAATGCGCGGTTGCTCTCGAAAAATCCGTCGCCTTTGTTTTTTATTTTTTTTATTTTTTTTTTTTTTTTTTACCGCGACAACGGGACCTTCGCCGACGTGTTCGCTTTTCTTTTTATGAGGTTTCTTTTCTTTTCGCGACGCAGATTATTTCGCGTTCGAATAATGACTTGGCGCGAATCCGGCAAATCGCCTAATTGCGGCATCCGCTCCGGATCGAATTCGCCTCCGGGTAAACTATCGACTCACGAGAGAGGAGAGTTCTTCGTATCCCAGGGAGATGGGTGCGTGAGTGTGTGCGCGCATGAGTGTGTCTTGTCTCAGCCCAAAGTGCGGATTTGGTGCGCACGTCACCTGCAATTAGGCGAGTCGTCGGCGCACCACACGCGCCACCACACGCGGCGGCATCCACCCTGTGTTTCAGCGGCGCGCGCTGCTTAGCTCGCCCGGCTCCGGCCGATGGCAATTTCGGGCTTTGTCATGGTAATTTCTCGCTTGACCAAAATAACACGACGACGGTGACGACTACAACGACGATGACGATAGAGAAGAGCATGGCACGAAATTTCTGGGCACGGCCAATCCAATTTCTTCGGCCCCTCCCGATTTCCGAAAAGGTCGATAAGAAAATCACGATGCTTCGCGGTACCATATACCTAATCTTGCAAAACGATCTCCCCGCTCTCATGTTATTCTATAGACTTCGTGTTCAGTCCCGCAAAAATACCGCAATTTAAAATCTTAGTATTTATTGTATGAGTGAGGAAAAATTTTATATATTTCATAAAGTCATTTGTTATTATTATTAAGAGTAATTGTTAGAGAGAGAGAGATTTTATTGTCACAAAATTGAAATATGCAACAAAGATAAGACGTTTCGAAATCCCGTAACTTTAGAAACGCGAGAACCCGCGCGCATCTCTCCACGTACTTAACAATAAGTTCTTTTATTCAGAGGATAAGAAACCGGCAATTTTTTTAGTCTAAAATTGAGTCTTAAATTGCGTTTACGTCATTGCACGTTGAAATATTGCGCGATTGCTCAAAACAAACGATCAACGTTTATCGAAAAGCGGTGAGTATTAAGCGAAATACAAAATAGAGTGCCTTCTCGTCGTCAGTAGCCTCGCGCGCGCACTTGAGAGAGCAATGGCGTTCCGGTTTTTTTTTATCTGCCGTGCGTACGCGCGCGCGCGCTCGTGTTATATACCTCTATGTGCAAGCAATATATCGTATGCCGCCTACACACGCGGACATCGCCTCCGATAATACCTGGCGCGAAAATGTATTCGGTGCGGTGGCCGTCGACGTCGTCGTAGCCTCGGCTTCGATAGGATCGATAGACGCTACTAGAAACGCGCCGGTGAGAGAGAGCCAGCCCGGTCTGCCTCTCCGCGCGCCAGGGTCGCCTGGAAACTGCCTCTGTGCGATTCCGCCTGTGCGAGACGATCCCGCACACACGCTTACACGTGTACGCGCGTGTACACGTGCTGCTCTGGCGCATGGCAAAAGGGTAAAACAAAATTTATCCTCCGCACGTCGTGCCGCGCCGCGCCGCGCCGCGCTGCGCCGCGAAGCTGGTGCTCGGGGGCCTCTCTTGCTGGATTTCCTTCCGTGCATGCGCAGAAGTCTCTCTATACACCCTCTCTTCCTCGTTCTCTTCAGAATACGAGTTTTAAATCCTCCTCTCTCGTGATTTTCCTTCTCGGAGGATTTCCTCTACGTGGCAGTTAAAATAATCTAGTACTCACTTTAACATTTTGTTTTTAACGAATGATAAAAAAAAACTTGCTGCAAATGTTTGGAAACATTTCTTTTCTCATATTTGAGAATATGTATTAACGAAAAATTTAAAAACTCTCTTTTTGCAATTAATGTTTTGTAATATGTTGAGTTTTACTCTTTAATCTTTAATTCTCGGCGCGCAGTGTGTGTCCTTTAATCGATATATTCGCGAAAGTGTAATCGTCGCCAGTCGATCCCGTGCCTACTTATTGTGTTTCACAAAGGCGCGCAACCGCGATTTAGAAACCCGAGAGGAGGTGCCCCGGTCCACTGTCCGTGTCGGTTCGGTAATGTAACCGTTTAATCGATGCTAAGTAAGTGGGTAGAGTTGAAGGAGGAAGCTGACGAAACTCATGGAAATGAGAGACTCAGACCTACTTTTCAAGCAAACAATACGGTCAGCTCACCGGTACGTACCGGTTGCAACCGAACGTCGAAAATAAATAATTGACGAATTATTGCCACATTAGTTGTTGAAGTATTCAACCGAAGCAAATGAATTTTTGACAAATTTACAGAAATTATAATTTTCATATACAAGTAGAGTATTGTGCGAATTTAAAATATTTATAAAACACGCGGTTTTTCACCATATCAGCCATATTTTGCCGACGAAAGTTGCGTATCGTACCTGTAACGGAGCATCTTTGTGCTTCGAAAGAATGGCGTAACTAGCGAGAGACGCCAGGCAATCGCAAATCTGATTGCACGAAACGCTCCGGCTCGCCTTTTACATTACGTTACGGTGAGCGGTGAGACGAGTTCTGCAGCGCGGATCGCGTTGCAAACGGTGTTACGGGATCTCGAAGAGCGACCGAGTTGCAAACGGTGACACGTAGCGAGACCCGCGTAAACCTACCATCGCCACGACGAGATCAAAAGGTGCGTACAACGGCACACGCCTCTCACTATTGCGAAAGCCGGCGCGCGAGCGTCGCGCGCTCAAGCTGTTACTTCTCTGTTGCGAACGCGACACGCTGCTGTCAGGACATGCGACCCAACTGGAAAAAAAAACAAAAAAAAAAAAAAACCATGACAGACGATTCTAGTTAGTCAGGCAAACGCATCCCCAACTTTACACTTGTTACTTTTATCTATGAGAGAGTTTCGCTGCTTTCTGTTTTATTTATATGTAATTTACTTTATTTGTATACATGAAATTTATTTTTTTTTTTTTTTCGAAATAAACTTGAGTTTTCTGAAAAAAATACGAGTAAATATAAGAAGAAGAATTGATATACATATATGTATATGTATATATATATATGTACATTTATTTGTATTATTTATTGTATCTTAAAATTTGTTTGTCAGTAAAAAGCATTTTGTATATTCTTCGCAATATCTCGCAAATCTTGCGTCTTTGTACAATTTAGACTCGATAAAAATTCTATTATTTAACATTTTTATTGACGTGAGTTTAACGTAGAGATACGATGACTAAGAGAAAGAGCTCGACACGGAATTTTTATTCGCGATGCTCTATTTACGCTTATAGATATTGCTTTTGGCAGATCGTGCCGATCATGCATACATTTAGCATCTGTTGAAAAGAAAGCCGGGGGATTAATAGAACAATTATGCGATTGCTTGAATTCGCGTTGCTTCATTGCATGTGTTCACTACACTTTCACCTTCTCGCCTCTTTTGACGCGGGTCAATGATTCTTTTTGTGTGTGTGCTACTCGAAAGATTAATAACTTTTGCTTTAAGCGTTAACTCGCCAAAATATATACAGATAACATTAGGAGCACGTTAAAAATTGTTGCGGTGAAAATTATTTTACAAGCAGCGCTTTTCGTTTTGACACCGATATTACGGTCGGCGTAAAGTTTTTTTTTTTTTTTTTGAGATAAATGTGGCTTTTGCTAATAACTCCGTTACCGAGACTAACACGGAGCTCAAGGTGTACAGAAAAGAGCGCAGTGCTTTCCGCACTGACTCCGTCTCCGGTCGCGCCGTCGACGGATCTTTCACTTCCGTTACCGCGGAAAGAAAGCAACTAATATGCTTATTGACACGACCGATTTTGTGGCGATTAAAAAGAGCAAATTAGGAACTCATTAACAACAGCGTATTATAAATGTTGCATAAAAGTTTTGTCAATTTTTTATACGAAACAAATTTATACATGTACTTTTTCAAAGTATTTTTTTTTTAATAACAAATTTAACACACACGCACACAAATGCTTTTTTAATCACTTTTGACTATATAAATGAAAATAAAAACTTGGAAAAGGTTAAATCATTCCACTTGATTTTGCGTTACACCTTTCTAAAACTACGCGTTTAACAAATAACAATAGAAATAAGAGAGAACCGAGGGAAAGAAATCAAGTCGAGAGAGTCAAGAAAGAGCTGGACCAACGATTCTAATCGATATAGACCAAAGTGAAACGTCGTCGAGTTCGACGATCTCAAAAGAGGATATTTCGATTGTCGAACATTACGACGTCCCTTTCTCTGCTCTGCGCGCGATTTCCGTCCGTCCGTCCGTCCGTTCGACGCAACGCGGCCTTTCTCATTTTGTCCTCCTCCCTCGCCAAGAATGATGCCAACGACTTTCTGTTCGCGAGCTTCATAACGTTCAGAGAACGATCGCGTGCCCCCTCTGTCTTTTACACAATGTTGCACTCGCGGAGACGAGAGTGTGTGATGTGATAAACACTACATCCATTGCAAAAAAAAAAAAAAAAAAAAATATGCACAAGGAGATCGATAGTCGCGCCGATATTTGAAGGCGCTCTTCAACCGACGCGACGACAGTAAGTACACAAAAAGATCAAGCACACACAGAGAGACGCTTTCGACGCGCCGAGACGGATGTGACGGATTACTTACGGAGGCGTCGCTGACTAGTCGCGGAGGAATGCGAGATTGGAGCGTTTGTTCGCATGGCGATGAAAGTAGATACCGGCGACCTCACTTTGACACCCAAGTTTTGCGCGCTGTAAGACGAATATTGCAACAAAGCGAAGAATATTTAATACTACCTAAATGTAATCTACAATTTTTAAGAAATTCAATCAAATCCCACTTTTTAATATTTACATTTTGTTGAATTTCTTTTTTTTTGATAATTTTTATCAAATATATTATTTACTTTTATGCATGAGAGAAAATTGCTGCGATTTCTGTACATAATTGATTTACTAATAATTTGCGGCCTGATAAAATATTGCTAAAATTGATAAGTCGAAAAAAAGGCAGTATACGAGCAATATACTAGGTGTCGATGTATTGTCTTTGATTGATTAATATGAAATCACAAACGTTTCGATCTGTCTTTTAGATCTTCATCGGTGTATCAATAACAAAATGTATGAACAGAAGATGCCATATCACCATCTTGAGAAACTGACATTTAATGTGCGGTTGTTGTTATAACCGGATAAAAAACAGTGATATGAAGACAATACATCGACACCTAGTATATTGCTCGTACTGCCTTTTTTTTCAACTTATCAATTTCGACGAGTAACATTCATATTATATTGTTAAAATTATTGTGCAAATAAAATGTTTTGATTTTTTTTTTATTCGTGATGATTCGGAGCAAAAAATATAACGTTGAAGTAAGGCGCGATTGTTCGAAGAGAGAGAGAGAGAGATTGGTATATAATCACGAGTTTACAAACTGTTAGCTTGGCGTGTTCACGGACGATCAGTCCGCACCCTCGTGTCTGGAATTCCGCCTGGAATTCGTCCTCCGCTTGTCCCGGAGAAAGTGAAACGCCCGTTTGTGCCACGGGACGAAACAAGCGAGAGCGTAAGACGCGCCAACGAGACAATGACAATGGACATACACTTAGTACCACTTCGTGCCAGACGCTCTGCTTAAAGAGGAAGAACAGCAAATAAAATACGGACATTGATACGCGGGGAGTGCCGGACAGACGTCATCGTTATTCGTTTCGCTCGTCAGGTCCAATTGGCTTTTCAGACGCCAATTCTCAGAAATTCGACAATTTTCAAACGAAAAAAATACAGCGGTGACATTTTTTTTTTTTATTTCATCAATTTTAATATTGATATTGACTCGTCGAAAATTGGTAATTCAAAGAAAAAGCAGTAGTCTTATACAGGGATGTACAAGTGTATGTTCTTTATTGTATATTAATATTTATCAAACGTTTCGATCAAATTTTTTTGATCTTCATCGGTGACATTCTACTGAAGGAACAAATTAAAATTAAAAATATATATTGGGTTGGCAACAAAGTAATTTCGGTTTTGTAATATGAAATAAAACTCATTTTTTTAACACAAAGAATAATCTTCAATCAATTACATATTTTCCTCAATGTGACTGATATCAAATGTCAAAAGCCAAAGTACATCACTAACACAAGTCACTAAAAAAAAATAAAGCAACGCTCCCTATGAGTGACAACCGAAATTACTTTGTTGCCAACCCAATATAAAAAATAATAATAATAGGATTGATTAACATACAAAAGCAATTATTGCTTACCAAAACAATTCGAGAACAGAAGTCATATCACTTGTAGTTTGTAATTATGTTGATTTGGCACATGGTTGGTTATAAGCGCAACAGCGATATGACGACTTTACAAAATGTACAAATGTAAATATTAATATACAATAAAGAACATACACTTACATCCTGTATAAGACTCTGCCTTTTCTTTGAATTCATCAATTTTGTTTAAATTACTTGCGAAAGAGAATATGTTACACATATACTCGCGCAATAAAGAGGCACGAACACACACAAAGAGGAAGAAAGAGAGAGAGAAACTCGAATAATTTATAAAATATTGTTTATACGCAACCGGAACGAGTTTACGTGAAAAACGCTAACGAAGAAAGAAGGTTATAATCTCTTATATGCTCTTCTCTCTATGCGCACTTACATGTCGCTTAATTCGCGTAAGACTAGGTTGAGATAAATCGATCGCTGGGGCATCTAAATTATTCACAGGCGCATCAAAGCATACATACATACCGCGCGTGACTTGGTGGTAATCTTATCGTTACACTGTGCCAAACTGCTAAGACGCAAAGGTCTTTAATAATTTTCGCGCGACTTCACGCGTTTATAAATCCAGCAGCAACGGTGATCTCGATAATCGTAACTTGTTGGTTTGGATAGAGATTATACAAATACAGTTACTGTGTGGCAAATTCGCGGTTAATTTTTTCATTTACAACACGGCGTTTCGCAACGAAGCGACATTTTCGTCGAATCGAATGAGTTTTGCGTCACTTTTGCATCTCTTGAATTAGAGCGATCGCGACTTTTGCACAATGTATGAGCCCGATCGTCTTGTTATGGTGCGTGCGGAGAAATGAGATACGTATAGCGTGTCCCCGTTGATTCGATAAACGCATACCGCGCGACCAGCGTTATCGACTATTACGTCGGTCGCGGCAACGATCGCAAACGTTAAGTCGCGTCTACAGTTGTGTGGACGCGCATATCACACGATAAGCCACGCGAGAGCTGTATATACACACATGCGGAATTACTTTCTGATGTACACGCGCACAAAGGAATCTCACGCTCGTATATCTCGCGTAACATCGTGCTTCTCGCTTAACAGCGTTCTTTATTTTCGAAATTTTTTGATTTTCGCGACAAGACAGAAATTGCAAATTGTCATTGGAAAATAATTTGAGAAAGATAATATCTCATTCTGAAAGCTGCTTTTTTTACATACAGATTTTTCAGAAATAAATTTGTTTGTTTTTTTTCACATTTGTAAATAAAATTCTGTTGTGCTGCAAGACTGCAAAAAATTGTGATAACACGTGTGTTTAATAACGAGGGGCTCATCGGTCGGGGCGTGCGAGTGTAGACGCGACTTTAGCTGCGCGACGTGTTGATGCGATGGCGACGGGGCGACGCGAGATATACGCGGCTTGCGCAACGGCAAGTCAGCCGGGAGAGAGAGAACCGTGTTTCAGAACTCCAGGTCGATCGGGTTGCTGCCTGGTGATCGCCACTGCCACGGTACGCGCGCAACCGACATAAATTACATATACAAATCTGATCGTCATTCATGAGAAAAATGCTAGGTGTGCGTCGGACAACCTAGTCGATACAGGACAACAAGACACGCAGATTACGAGTTTGGTTTTATCTGTCATTACAACACGGCGTCACGTCGTCACGTAGACAGTATGCACTTGGGCGCGTATAAACAGCAGCGACACTTGAAACCGAGCGTCAGCCGCGATCTGCGCGTTCATGATCGCTCGCGAAATTCTAATCCGATCGTCATTTGCCAAATCGCTTTTTGTTTTTTTTTTTCCGCTGGCGAGATAACAATCGTATAATTTATTATTCGTTAATGCTCTCGTTGCTTATTGACGTTACGTGTCTCGATAAGTCGACGATCGATCATTAAAACGTTACGAGTTTAAATCGGTTACTTGGGGGCAAACACAATGCCTTTCGCCTGTATAAGGATTGATATAATTATCAAATTATTAAATCGCGCGAACCAACCGCGTGCCGCCTACGTGAGCGGTTGGGTAGTAATGAGACGTGTTCGTCCTACGCAGAGGTGTACGATACTCGAGAACAATTATCATAAATTTATTTCGTCAGTACGGAGCTATCTGCCCCTTAATTAAATGAGTGGATACGCGGATACATTAATTGCTTCATTAATATTCAAACTTATTTGTACGCGTATTTTATGTAATTTTATTAAAATCTATCTATGTGTCTGTGTAAACAAACATATTTCGAGATATTCAGACGTATATTGATTATTTTTTTTTAGTATTACATTTGTTTTTTTCTTTTCAATTTTTCTGTCACAAATCCGACGATTTGTACACATTTCTCATGCAACATTCTTATCTTATCTTAATTCTTATCTTATTCTTATTATTAGGAGTTTTTTTCGCAATATTTTAAAATTAAACAATTATGACTTCAAGGCTCGTTGAAATTCACAACAAGAAATATATGAGGCCTTACGAGCCATTCGCAAGATGTTTTTGAGCGGAAACTGTACGTGTATATATATACACACGCATGTAACAATTTTCAACTTGTAAATTTATTTTTACAAGTGAGTGTTTTTTGAGTTGTTATTTTAAAATTAGTTAGGGGGATATACGGGGTCTTTTATATATATGTGATGCAAATCCAGCATCCTATATGGAGGAAAAAAATTATTTCGAAATATGTATGTGTATACATATACTATATATATATATATATATATGTATATATATATATATATGTGTATATATGTATACACATATATATATATGTGTGAAATATGTATGTGTATACATATATATATTTATATATATATATGTATACACATACATATTTTGAAATAATTTTTTTCCTTCATATAGGATATATGTATATATATATTTAAGCACATTCACGCACAACATCCTGCGAACGGCTCTTCTCATGTCCTTATATTCATATACTACAAAATTCTTATCCTTTCAATCGTGCTAAATTCTTAAATTATATTCCTAGCTTGAGTTACCATATACGTCGCACGGTTATTATTAGTTAGAGAAATGAATATCTCTCGCATTTGTAATTGTAAAGTACGCGATAGTCACGCGCAACGTCACGTATAGAACAACGCAGAGTGTTTCGCCCAAGTAGACAACAATTCAAGTTTCGCGAAATTTCTCATGTACTCTTCCCAAAACGATTATTGGCTGATGCACTTTAACACTTTGTATGCGTGTCGCGCGTCGAAAGGGAAAGCAAGCGTTATTTTCAGACGATTATAGTCGTCTGGTCCTCATTTGCGAAAGTTGGCGACGCTCTTAAGAAACACTTGTAACGTATTTTTTTTTTTTTTTTTTTGCGCTTTTATCTATTTTTGCGTTTTGGTCACGAGAACCGTCGCGCGAAATATTCAACCAAATTGTTCAACATATAATTTCGTCAATATGCGTGGAACAATAGAATAGTTGCGTATTCTCGGCACGAGCTCAACCTCGCGTTTCCGAAACGTCGCGTACGAAAAGCCGAAAGTCGATGACAATTGTCGCGACGTTATTGTGTACGTGGATCTGATGAATCATTTTTTTTCGGAGACCTTTTCTGTGTTGTACGAACGACCTCTTTGTTCTTTGCGGTACCGATGACGCGTTCGCGGCGCAAAGTTGACCGCGATTTCACTTCGATTATAAACGTCGAAAAATACTTACACAACGTGCTGCTGCTTGCACGTTGTATGTTATCATGGAAACAAACCCTGGATTCGATTACACTCACGAGACTGACGGTGTCGGCGCGCATTTACAACGTATGTATGTAACACCAAAAGTGGCGGCTCTATCGCGCGGTTTCATAAATATTGCAGTTTCGCGGCACATCCCGGAGTTTCGTAAAGTGAAATTAACGGTCTCGAGAGAAACGATCATCTTGTTTATTCGTTTATATTTGATGTCCTCGAATATTTTTTAAATCTCTTTTTTATTATTTTTCTCAGCTTCACAAAATAATCTTCAAATTAGCAGCGTTAAAAAAAATTGTTCCTGTACAAATTTCTCCAAGATGATTTTGCATAATCATATTTATTAAATTTAACAAGAGTTTGTCATTTTAATTGGATGTTATCCACGGTCCCTAAACTCTCTGGAGGATCCGTTAAACCGACCGAGGATTTCATGAGAAATGATCCGGGAATGATGATCTTTAAGAAGATACTTGAAATCCGACAGTTTGCTCCGCCGTTTGTGGCGGCAGATTGGAGGGCAGACAGCGGGATACTCGGTATACCATCGCAGCTTGTTACGCATAATTGGACGAATATACGCGAAGTGGAGCTGCGAAATGCGCGCGTCTCTCGGTCACGACAAGGCTCGTTCGCGCAAAAATACGTTACGGTGTGGATATATATTCGAAGTTACGGTAATAGCGCCGCGGTAATATACAGCTCCGGTTCCCACGCAAAAGTATACCGGTGATTTGTAGGAAGCCTTTTCGCGCCGTGTTCGTCGCGGATGATCCATAGAATCGACAGTGTTTACTATACGGTATGGATCGTACGCGCGCGGCCCGAGATTTACGAGAGGACCCGTCGCGTTGCAATTCGCGCATCGCGCGATGTGTTTTTTTTTTGTACGGTGATATTTTTCACGAAAACAAAAATGAATAGATGGACTCTTCGCGGGAATAAGTAGCCTCGTAATTTATATTTCCGTAATTTATATTCGTAATTTATATTTATTCGCATATATATATATATATATTAGGTTGGCAACAAAGTAATTTCGGTTGTCACTCATAGGGAGCGTTGCTTTATTTTTTTTTAGTGACTTGTGTTAGTGATGTACTTTGGCTTTTGATATTTGATATCAGTCACATTGAGGAAAATATGTAATTGATTGAAGATTATTCTTTGTATTAAAAAAATGAGTTTTATTTCATATTACAAAACCGAAATTACTTTGTTGCCAACCCAATAT
>NW_018020681.1:93673-107267 GCF_002006095.1 Pseudomyrmex gracilis
TATATATATATATATATATACTATATATATATATATATATATACTATATATATATATATATACTATATATATGTACATATTTATACACATTTATATACGCACAGGCTCGCGTAACTAGACGATTTATTTGCAATATACATTGTTGCTCTCACCGTTTCTTTTTTACTTCTTTAATTCCATTAAGTTTCATTCAATCGTCTCATAGAGACGTCAGAAACTTCAGTTTCGTGATTTTCTGTCAGATCAATATTGCAAAGGTCAAAACCACATTTTGTGAATCGACCTATAATTTTGTTTTGTTTCGTACTCCGTAGCTTTTGCTTCTTTTTATTATCGAGGAAAATACAATTTTACTATTTATCAACAAAATTTCTAAGATCGATTTTTTTTTTATCTCTGTACTTAATCCGTGAGCTTTCTCTTTTTGCGAAGCTGACCAAAGATGATCGATTTTTGTGACTGTCGACACTTCGTCGTGCGCGCTTCGCGATTTCGATGTCGTAACCTTACTCAAGCAATCAGGAAATCGCAATAGAAGCGATAGGTGGCGATAACCGAGTTTGATTGTACGATCTTTCTCATCATCAACGCAAGGTAGCTAACAAAGCTAGCTACCTCGGAGTCGATAACGGCGCGCGCGCATCGAGAGAGCGCGCCGGACCTTCTCTGCTCCTTTGCAACCTGGCAATTCTGCTTTTACTTCTATCAAAGCGATTCGGAGCGCCGCTTTGAACCGTCTCGATTTCGGTTTCTGATACATCCTGGCAAGATCGCTTTGCATTGAAACTCGGTGCGTAATGGACGTGTTTCGGCGCACGGCGCGCAACGTACAATACCATCGCCAATATTTGCCAACTGTCGGTTGTTCGATTGTTCTCGCAAATCTTTAGATTTGTTTTATATCGCGATCACAATATTTTCGCATCACAAGCAATTTTATTATAATAATTATTGCCAAGTACATTTTTTAAAAATAAATAAATAAACATACGCATCGTTCTTCATTAACCGCGTAACATCTTCGACTAATCCATATTTCTCCGAGATGGTGCGAGTGTGGTGTGTGTGCGCACAAATTTAATTCCATCATCTCTCCATCTCGTTGGGATGGACGTTTCTCATGTCGTTCCCGCTTCGGTCTCCATTTCGCTCTCGGTTTATCGCCGATTCCGCGATCCTTTAATAACGGCGAGCGTGATTTATCGACAGGAGCATATCAAGCGAGAGAAAAAGAGTGAAAGAGAGATGAGAGAGAGAGTCCGGTGCGGCTTCAGACTCCCGTGTGCAGATAGATCCGTCCGGAATAGGTATACCGTACGTTACGTGTGTTTGTGTGTGTGTGTGTGTGTGCGAATATACATGTACATACATGCATATATATATATATATATGTATAGGAGTGCACCGAACTATCGATTCGTCGCATTTTTCAGGCCCCTCTTTGCACGTTCGCCAGTTTCGCGTATCCCTTTTTTTATTTATTTTGGCGGCCATCCGACGAAATCTGCCGCGTCCTGAACGCCCGTTTGTTACCGGGAGAATTCCTCTGCGCGAGCGCGCTTTTAGGATTTTGACGGGCGCAGCCTGCGCTATGTCCGCGAAAAATAAAACGCGTCGTCGTACTACACAGCGGAGCTGCACAAACCGGTCGCGTATATTACTCGATTACGAAATCTATCGTCTCGCCGAGACGTGATTCAAGTATTTCATTGTTCCTGAGCTGAATCGTAGTTGTTTGCAAAATTGTCAAACATTTATTTTTGAATACATAGGTATATTCAGTGTTTGCGACGTTAAGTTACATATTTAGATTTGGATCGTCGTCGTTCTGCCTGTCGATAAAATCTCGCGTGTGCGCAATCGCGTTTTCTCTCTTTGGTTCTTTTATTATTGGAATGCATCTCTCGTATTTTATAGCGATAGGAAAAATTTCAATATCGCAGACCTTTCTTATCTTTGCCGATTCGTTGTCACTGGTTAACGTCGTGACTCCGGAAAAAAAAAAAAAGTGCTTCGTCGTCAAGTGCAAGCGAGTCATCATCGTTTCTGAAAACGTACAGATCGTTGTCTGTCGACTTGCAACTTCCACTGAAGGCATTGAGAGCACTGTGCGCACATACGTGTGCGCGTGTAAAATAAAACACAATTGTTTAGATAGAAGCAAGCACTCGGATCTTTTCACGAAAGATATGATCTTGGTGCGTGTGATGTTAAAAAAACCTGGCGTAGAAGATAATTGAAATCGAATCTAGGGTATAGAAAAAAGAACATATTTTTTATGTGCCAGAGTCACGTACGTATATTTGAAGAAATAAGAAGGAATTCCTTTCCTCTTTCACCCGGAAACCGGTCGAGAAGTAGAGACCGGTGGCGTGGCGCGGGCTTCTTGTATCGGCGATCTTCTCGTGAGGAATTCTCGTTTGTCAGCCGTCAGCCAGGTACTCGGTTGACCGTGACGATCGCATGATGCACCCACGAAAGTAACGACCAATCGGAAATCCCTGCGTTTGTGTAGTTTGCTAGTTACGATCGAGCTTATCTGTCCCTATTAATCCACCTTGCTCTTTACGTGGCGATAATAATCGCACCGCGTTACCGTTATTTGCGATTTATGCCGTCGATCGCGGCTAAATTTATCACATCGAAGGTCTTCTTCCCTCGTCTTCTCTTGTGTGTGTGTGTGAGCTCGAGATCTTCGTTCTCGAAATGATTTCCCTTATTACCTCGCACGATTAATGCCGTAGCGGCAGAGAGCACTTGCAAAGTGGATAGTGGTTACTCTATTATTTACAAAATTCGCTAATGGCAACAGTGATGTATTAAGGAATTGTTCATTAATACAACGCAGTTGCCTTCAGAGAGAGAGAGAGAGAGAGAGAGAGAGAACTTTGCGTATGGGTTTTTTTGTAATAAGTTTATAACGTTGAATAAACAAAAAAAAACACTATTATATTACCTAACCTAATCTAACTTGATATGTTTATTAAAACATATCTTAAATATGCAGAACTTTCACGATTTTTAACAAATGGCTTTGCGAGTATGAAATTAAATATGTGAGTTCCAGGCTAGCATAAACTATAGTCGTAGGTGGTAAACGGGCAAGCACTCGGGTCGTGCAGGACGTAGCGTACAGTGCAGATAGAATACGCTAATATACGCGGCATAAAGCTGCACATCCGCGCCGGTAGGTAGGAAACAGGTTGCGCGAGAACAACGTCGCTCTAGCCGCGGAGCGACGCACGATGTACTACAGTAGGATACATAGTATGTGCGCCACGAAGGTATACATTTTCACGCGGATTCCGCTGGTAGTCGACGGCGATGGTGGCAAGGTAATAAGAGACGGCTTAGCCGACAGATTGTCTTCTCATACCGCGCGCGCTGCGCGTAATAGCGCAGCTCCTTTTCCTAACCCAGCGGCGGCGGCGGCGGCTCCTTTTCCTTCGAAAGAGTTGCCTCTCTCGTACTCCCTCTTTCTCTGTCTTGACCGTCTTGCCACGAATTACCTTGCACAAGTTGGCCCCGAACGTTTATTTGTGTTTTTACGATACAAATGATTAATAATTCGCGATGCAAATAATTGTCGCGTTTATTTTGTTTAGATTTAAAAAGAATATTTTTGTTTTGTTTTTTCTTAATTTAGTTTTTTAGTGAGGGAGAATTATTTTTTCTTTTTCAATAATTTGCGGAAGACACGATCATCAAAATTCAGTAATCAGTAATCAAAATTGCTGAAAAAATTAATTATCTAACTGTTTGAGAGAACTTTTTTTTGTAATATTATTTTATTGAAAAAGAAAATCTATTATTAAACTACTATTAAGCTATATATTATAATATAACAGCTTTATTAAATAATTTTATAAATATTTAATCTTATTATAATAACAGCTGTTTAATAAAGCTGTTATTATAACAAGATTAAATATTTATAAAATCTTATAAATATCTAATAATATTATAGAAAAAATTATGTTTTTATTTAATTCGAGAGATACTCTGATTGTACCGAGAAAATTATTTAGGATGTCTCTGGAGAGAAATATCTCCGGTGCATCGTCATGAGGGTGGCCACTGTCACGAACAGAAAATGTGCAGAAAATAAGTGGAAAATATGCCGCCGCGCAAATAAACGTAATCTCTCTGACTTCCGGCCGTATTTAATATTTCGCGCGAACGGTTTCGTAGCAGCTAGTTTCGAAACAGCTTCAAGAGCCTTCCAAAATGATTATAAACAGCGAATATATACTAATCGCGCGCATTATTTTTTTACTGATAATTCTGATTAACAATGTTGCAAGAGCGAAATATAATCTGTTTGGCTGCGGTTCACCGTGCTCTCATGATCGATCGCGCCGGTCGATCGATCATAAAGTAACTTGCATCGTAGATGCGTTGTCGAGGATGCAGGCGAATCACCCGTTCACCAGCGTATATACAGCCCGGGGAAAGGCGTGTTCGTACATCCGACATACTCCCGGCGAATAACCGTGCCAGGATTGCCCAAGGCAGTCCTCTCGCAACGGTTGCAAAAATTTCAAAACGCACTCGACCCGTTCTCTCGTTTCGCCTTTCTGTCCTCTCGTTGTTCCCCCGTCACTTCAATTCGCATTCTCTCGTCACTCTCCGTGTTTCCGCGCCGTGTGGCACGTCGTCAGTTAAACATAAAATCTAAACTTCTTTTAACATTTTCTTTGAATAACGATCATATTGATGCAACATGCGCGAACAACACGCAGTATTATACTACATATACGTATATCTTATGTCGTGTATCTTGTGTTGTTTTTTTTTTTTTTTATATTTGCCAAATATATAAATTACTTTTTTATTATATTTATATATAATATAGATTTTATACAATTTATTATAGTTAAAACAATGTTAAGTATTCTTTAGGTAAATTGACATTTCTCGCCAATTTTCAAACATACATATATATTGTACGTATAATTTGTTCAAATAGTTGGTACATGGGAAACATTCATAACGGATAAATATTGAAATCGTTCGCCGTGTGGTCACTGAGCGCGTGCAGTTTTTGCGCGTGTGCGAATATATCGCGAGTATGTCGTGCGCGCTTTCTTATTATTACGAAACACGACTGCGCCGAGCAAGTAGAGTCGGCGGGAGACGAGTATGTGTGTAGAGAACCATGTCGTTTTAATGTGTATCACCGTGATATATGCGGGTGTACATGCATAATAAATGCGCGCATCGCGCGGTCGCTGTGCAGTCACTGCTACGTCACGTGATCACGCTCTCTTCTCCTGTCTTCTCCTGTCTCCTCGCTTCGTGGATGACACCGGGCACAGATAACGGTCGAGTAGCAATTCAATGTGCGATATTGGTGTTCAGAAAAAAACACTGTACTTCTTTTCAGCTCGGGCAACAGTCTGAATTGCGCAATTTCTTTTCGGAAATTATTTTTTTACTCCTTCAAAAATATTGATCGTTTTTTTTTTTCATATTAAAATTTACACAATTAAAACATGTTCGATAAGATCATTATCTATTCACATAGAAAGTCTTTTTTTTTTTTGGAGTTGCGTATATTCTTAATCGCGATTTTTACAATTGAGAAAACTTTATTTAAAAAATGTTTTTGTTACAATCAAAAATATGATAAAACAAGATATAACAAGATATATGATATAACAAGATCTGTTTCGAGCTAATAGAAGATTTTTAAATTTTTTTATTAATAGACAGTGATATCAAATAAAATCTGGAATGATATCAAATAACAAATTGCAAATTACAAATAAATGTTTTTGTTATAAAATCGTCTGTATAAAAAAAATTTATATACTTGTAGCACTTTGAAACCTTCACACATATGTATCTTAGATACGGTGACGCGCGACTTTCGCGCTAAAATGAACGGTTGGAGCAGCAGAGGCAAGTAGCATTCGTACAATCGGCACGAATTGATGGTCAAAAAGATTGAATCGGTGATAGCTCGTGTTCAACATGCCGCAGGACACGTGTATACCGCGGTATACGCATCGTCATACGTGCTGCTGTCAAACGCACATACATAGGTACATTGTGCGTGTTCGCAGATCATAAAAATGTTTTTTATCCGAGTTTCCTTTATGATAAATATAATGTTTTTTTAAATAGAAGATTAACCATTGATCAATTAAATTATGAATATTTATACGATGGTTATTTTATCGATCGTTTTTATTACGTTCTGCATTTTTTTTTCTTGTAAATATGTAAATGTTTAGATAAAGTGATTGTTTAACGAAGCATTGCTGTGTATAAAAAGGGGTTTGTGTGATAATTGTATTTCTCACACAAAATTATTTGTCGTGATGAATATTGCTTTTGCATGCTCGTATCATTGATAGTGCGCGATTTGCGCGACCGGAGATTACTTCAAGCAAGAAGGCTGTCCAAGTTGGCGGCTCGATAAATTCTGCCATCGAATGGAATCGAAAATGGGACGGCATAATCCTACCTAAAATCCCTTCGCGGCAAGATTCATTCTTCAACCCTCTTGGCACAACAATGGCTGCTGCCGATTCCGTTCCGAACATGATCCACTCCACTCCGATCGTCTCGGTAAAATGGCTATAAAGAGGTGTTCTTCCTCGTGCTGAACGAAAGCTATTAATGATCATGCTATATGATATCGCACATAAATCTATGCGTATAGTTCTGAAATTCAACAAACCGGAGAGGTTTTTGTCAGATCCTAATATTTTTCATTCAAAATTTAATTGTTTTTCGCACTATGTTATAATTTTATCGCTTTCGCTGCTACATATTTAATAAACAAAACATTATTTAAAACTAATTTTTTTTATTAAACAATGCTCGACAATGAACGACAAATGATATATGTATATAATATAGGTATGTATATGTATCTTTATATAAAAATAAAAATTTTTCATTTGACAAATCAATTCTCTTTTCTTTCTCAAAAAAAAACTCGGGTTATCTCGTGGCTTCTCGAAATCGATTTTCATTGCGATCTATGTGTTGGATTCGCTCGTGCCGAGGCGTATCTTCAATTAAAGACGGGTGCTACTCAGTCGAAGTCAATTTACCTGAGTGCTGGCCGAGTCCGAGGGTAAGGAGGCGGTGTCGGAATCGTGCTGTATCAACACTAGAGTCGGTTGCCAACCGCCCGCGGCCGAAACCCGCCGCGTGCCGATCTCTCTCATTCTCTCCCTCTTGCTCCTGCTCCCTCCCTCTGGTCGGGTGGCCCTGGGTTGCGGGTTCTTACGCCACTGGGATCGATATCCCGGGAGGCCAAACAGTAAACAGCCGGTTGGTCAGGACGGAGTCGGTGGTGGGGCTGCATAACATGGTGGTGCCTCTCTTCCACCCGCTTCCACCACCCGCGCCACCACCGACAAACAGCGCGCGAGGGTACGAAAGAAGGACGTTATACCGCCGGCAACAGGACGACGACGGAAGGAGGGTAACCCTCCTGCGAAGTAGTCCCGACGCTCCGGGATTAACGAACGAGCGATGCGTGCCGTTGCCACCGCGAAAAGTAGATAGACGCCGCGCGCGCGATGTGTCCCAGTTTAACTTTTCGACGACAGGAACATTTTCGGGAATATCGTTTCATTCACCGAGAAATAGTAGATATATATGTGCGGCTGAGGAAGAAGCTTTGCCCAACAACAATAAATATGCATTGACACGTTCTCAGAATTAAAACCAAGTCTTGACCTTTTTCTTACGAAGAACAATTACTTTTTTTTTTACAATTAGATTATTAAATTTTTCTTCAAAATTTTCAGTACATATTTATTTTGAAAGTTGGAAGAGCTTTGTTAAAAACACTCGACTAACATTAGGCGATGTCGTAAAATGTAAATGTGTGTGTGTGTGTGTGTCTGTCTGTCTGTCTGTGTCTATACAAAGATATTAGAAATGTTAGAAATTATGATGTTAGAAAAATAGGTCACAATTTTTGTTGATACGCGATTCTGAGCTTTCTAGATAGTTTATTCTTACATCGAGTTCTCGTAACGTTTTCTTTTAGTCATGAGTCATATTATTTCTTACGACTGCTGTGGTTTAGATCTATCGCTACATGCCTTTACCGCGGCGCAACCAGTGAATTAGAAATGCAAGTTTGTAAAATTGTTGGCGAAACTCTCGTCGGCGACTAAATATATCGCTAGATGCTCGCGGCTAGGAAAGTAGGAAAGAAAGTATTTATTAATCGTTGTTGTGTACCCCGCGCGAGATCGCCATGAAATTTGCCCGCAAATGAAAGGCGACTAATTTGCACAGCGCGCAGCGTCGTCTCTCTCGGAACGTCGGTCTAATGCAACTTAGAAATTTGCGACTGACTTTTTCCACACACACAGTATGCGCGTAAACGCGGGGACACGCGCGAGAAGAAAATAAAACAATCTTAATTTCAATCGGAGAGATTGAATTTTTTCAATTTTAGATATTACGGCGTGTGTTGAAAACACACGATCCGATGAAAAAAAAAAAGCTATTGTCAAAGATATCGAAAGATGACAAATTAGTTGGAATTAAAAGAATCGGCAAAGGACGTTTTCTTTAAGAAAGTGTGTGGGGGCTCCGTAGATTTCCTGGGCGCGAAAGAAACGCTGACGTCGACAATGTGCGGAAGCTTTTATGTTGCGAAAATATATTCCCTCTTCCTTTCTTTCCCTTTACGAGAAACGAATCTCACAACAACTCGGTTGTTGAGTACATCTGCGCGCAGGTCGCCTAGGGTGACTGACACTCGCGCGCAAAATCGCGGTTTGACAGAAAGAGTCAGCGACAATATATATCTCTGAAAAAATACTCGATATTTTCTAAAAATGTTTATCTTATTTTCTCTTACGTATGAATTTTAGTTTGAAATTTAATCACGATTCTCTGATTATGAGCTATGATTTATACGGTTACTGTATTTACGATAGAAGAACATCTATCGATAACAGTGTCATTTCGCATTGGGTATTACATCGTAACAGCGCGCGACTATACCGCGCGGTGTAAATTTGCGGAACGATGTGTTGATGTGAAGCTCGTGCTTTTCATGGGCGCATTAAAAGCGGCGAGATTTACGTTCTTAATAGACATTGTCGATTCCGTTGCGCCGCGTTGATACCGCAAGCGGTTACGCCATTGGCTGCATAAAGGGGAAACGCAGCACGGGCCAGTGGTTCTCAAGCGCGCCTTGCCGTCACACTTGTGCTCGCGTTTGTTCGAACGTCTTGAAAATTAAGCGCGTCCGAAGATATTGCGTTGCGCTGAACTTGCGTCGAAATTGTGCACACCAGCCTATCGGCAATTGTTGAGAGAAGGGACCGGACAAAAAGAGACGCGAAATAATCGGGGATGTTCGCTGCCGCGAACCGCGCGCATTTTCCGCGCGAGTACGTAACTATGTGGAACAAATTTCTAATCTCTGCCGCGTTTTGCCTGCATCGATTTTGCGTGTAAACTATGCAGAAAGATACATTGTTAAGTAGATCACGATCATCGTCAGATCGACCGGCTGGTGTTTGTTATTTTTTCGGCGTAGTTGTATCGGCGCGATTTAAATTTAGCGACGAAATGCTCATCAGATGTTTCAGAAGTCAGGCCAAAGATCGAAATTCTCAATCGAGTCTCATTTTCTTTTTGTTGATTTAGTTTTTAATAATTTTTAACGTTTTTCAAGTACTGTTTAACCACGTGTTTAACAGAGACCAGATAAAATATTTTGACAAGCGAAGATCAAACTTCTCGCTCAAATATCAGATTTCAATCTAGAAATGGAACGTATGAATTACGTTCAAAGACCGCGCCGCGAGTTCATGCTGTCGGAACCCCGCAGCGGTTGATATCGGTAGATTACACGACTATCACCCTAGTAATCTCTTCTCTTTCTCCCACTCTTTTTCTGCCGTAAGTTTTTATTACGTCTGTTCCACATTTTCCATCGTCCACCTTGTCTCTCCACCTCGCCTCGTATCGTCGCTCTTTTGCAGTTTTTTTTTCCAGTCACCGACCTTTCCCTCTCTCTCTCTCTCTCTCTCTCTCTCTCTCTCTCTCTTTTTCTCTCTCTCTCTCTCTCTCCCTTTCCGCAATTCGTTCGCTGTCTCTTTTCCTCCATTTCTCTTTCCTCTCCTTCTCTCTCCAACTCCACACCTCTTCGCTTAATAATACACACCAGCGAGAGCCACCCGCGCTACTACAACGACACACACCGGCGGCACCGACAGTATGGCACACCACTTTATTGATCTTCTTTCCCCGCTTTCACAGGTTTCAACCCGAATTTTCCACCGCTTTATGCAAGTCCGCCCTCTCCGCTCGTTTACGCGCCCCTGCACCCGGATTCATCCCTTCGTCGATAAATCGAACCGGGCCATCCGAGAAGATCTCTCACCACCATCGGGGCGAGATACCGTTGATATCTCTCGATACCTCGCGGCATTTCGATTCCGCTTTTACGGAATAATTCGATTTCGATTTGTTGCTGGAACCGACCGCTTTTCGACGGATCTAGTTTAAAATGTTTCACGATCTCGCCGCACGAAACAAAATTTCAATTCCAGAATATATGAGTTACACGTTCGACGCGATTGACCAACATTTCTATGTATAATTTCAACGATATGAAACGCACACACGACACTGTAGTTTCTATTTTTTTAGACAAAATGTCTTTATCGGATTTTGTTTCCGAGGTGTTTTGTCCCGTCCAAAAAATTATTCCACAGACTTTCCGGGAGAACATTTTCGTTTTGTGTAAGCTTCGTAAAACGCGAGCGATCTTCATAAAGGACCAACACAAGTTTCTATGTTTAGAAGAAAAGCGAAAGAGACGGAGTGCGTTGTAAAAAAAGAGTGACTTATCATCATACTCACGAAAGAGAGAAAGAAGAGAAGCGAACGGAGTTCCACACACGGTGGAGAAAGGAAGAGAACGTAGAGGAGAGAGCGGGGCGGGGGGAGGGGGGGGGGCGAAAGAATGAGCGAGCGAGATATAATCGTGGTCTGGTTTCTGAGATCACGGATGGCGTTCGCCGACCGTCAAGGGTAAACACTGTTGCTCGTCCCGAACCTCTTATCCTCCACCGCATCGCTTTGCCCTGCCCCTTTGGCTTTCTCTTCCTCTCCTTCTTCTTCTTCGTTCTCCCTGTCTTCTTTAACAGCTCCCTACTTTTAACCACTCGAGGCAATGATTCACAAGTCGCGCTTTCCCGCCTCCGCCGACGCATCTCAAACTCGACCTATAACAGCCAATGTATATCGATCGTTGATGCATTCCTCCGCTCGCGATACGTGACTTTTCATGTGTATTACCGTTGTGTTCTCTCGCTAAAAATGAAGTCACTTCTAAAATAAAAGATCGATATATATATACAAGTTGCACGCGCTTCCTCCAGACAGGAAGCAGTGATTTAGACTGACAACGAGAGAGAATTTACTTTTCGGTTTTACAGATGCTCTTTATAAAAATAATATACAATGAATATATAAAAAATATAAGTATATTGATAAATAAAAGTTTCTTCAAAAAAATGTCTATCACATTATCTTCTCATTTATGTCGTTTATGTTATTCTAAATTATGTGTTCGCATTAACAACAGATTTAACAACGAATTGTTATAGACTATAATTTAACGAAGATTTTAACTGATAACGCGTATGTGATTTTTGCAATACGGTCGTAAAATAAGTTTATTACCAGATGCTATTCGATAAACATCACAACTGCACGGTCGCGAATGATAATGCGCTTCTAGATAATAAGCATATGGAAGACAATGACGAATGAAATCGTTTCATGGTTTATTACCGTGACATACTAGGAAAACAGTGGTTAACTTCGTGACACGCGCATGTATTGTACGTCCGACTTGCGTTGACAATGTAATCTGAAGTGGTATTACACGCAGGTGTGGGATAGTTAATATAATACAAGATACACACATCAATGAAAACACATTTCGTCCCTTTGTGCTGACAGTATTTTTTTATTATTTGCAAAACAATATGTACAATACATTTAGCCATATTAACATTATAATTAATTTATATTTTGTGTATATATATCTTTTTTCGAATTATTAAATATAAAATGTGTGTTTTTTTTTTGTTTTTCAGGTAAGAGTTTCTGATTGTACGCTACAAATATACATACATACATCTATGTTTGCCAGGCAAATGTAAGTAAAACAAATTTAGGAAAATTCAATTGATACGCACGTTTCCATTTAATTGTCCTTCGATTCTTGATCCTCTTCTAACGTATCACTTACCGAGAACGGAACGGGATGGTCGATGACGGCTGTGTTTGAGATCCGGCTACGTAGAACTCTTGTGTATCGATAGCAAAACTTAGTAATATAAACAGTTCGTCATTCACACATGCTCGTAAGTGTCGAAATGAAAACAAGTAGATGGTTGAATATCATTTCTAAGCAGCGGTTCTCATTAGCAATTTTATCTCCTAAGAACATTTACTAAATACAGATAGTTTTGTACTTATTTGTTTCTTTTTTTTTTTTGTTAGGTTTTTTTGTTTTATTGACTTGTTAATTTTGAACTCATTGTATACTTTTTAATTTAATGAGAATGATTTAGAGTTGAGCGCAATAAACGAGTCAAGACCAACACGTTTCGCGTCACAAAGACTTACTTTGTATTTTTGAATTGTTTTCACACGGCCTTCTTTCTCGCATTTTGTCCTTCTCCGGTCACCAACGTAACTCTTTGTTTGCCGGAGGAATTCGCTGACGGCAGGTTTCGCTGGAATCGCGCGATTACGCTGCGCACACCTCGTCGAGATAAATCAGAGAGCAATGCTGAGAGATGAGAGAGAGAGAGGGAGAGAGAGAGAAGAAAAAAGTATTAACATAGCGAACGTATTTGTACAATTTGATCTTACTTTGACTATCTTATTCAAAATTTCTTCTTTTGTCAGCTACACGTTAATACACTATTGAAGGATATGAACACACACATTTTGAATCTGTCATAGAAAAAAATTTAATTCAATAATCAGCACTTGGTAAGCAAATACTTGATACTTTTAAAACTTGACTATTGTTTGCTAGCAAACTACTCTTTTTTTATTATGTAGGTTTTTGTGTTCATAAGTTAACGATTTTTCCTCTTAAGAAACCTAGCAATACACAGCTTATTTATAGACGATCACGTTTATATACACACGTGTGTGAGTAATCTAATAACAAATATAGATCATTTGCCGATATTTAAAAAATAGCATTACCGCAAAAGATTGCTTCTTTTGCGAACATATAGAACGTGCGTGTTATAAATTATTCTGCGCAAATATACGACATTGCGTACGTGTAAAACAAATGGGAATAGTTTCCTCCGTTATTATTAAAATTACATGAGGTCAGTCATCAACATAAGTCCGTAATTTCTTACAAACGTAACTCCTCGTATCTCGCAGCAAACCGACACGAGATTGTTTCTGATGATACACAGTAAAAAAAAAAATGTTAATTTTAACATTTTTTGCATGTCCCAGGAGGTCCACTCTAAATTGTAAGTTAAAACAACTTATTCGTTGTGAGTCACTTATTGACAAACTAGTAAAGTTAAATAATTGACACAATACTTTA
>NW_018020681.1:107367-198356 GCF_002006095.1 Pseudomyrmex gracilis
AGTTAACATAAATTTAACACGTGAAAAGATTAAAAAAATAATAACATATCAGTATTATGTTAATTTTACATTGAAGTAATAATCAAAACGTCGTAACACAAGAAAAGTTCTACATTTTGACGCACGATTTTTTACTGTGTATATATATATATAAAACATGTAAATCACATACTTGAAGTATTTATGATGTTAGATGATATGATATTTCTTTTATAATCATTTTATCAGCTTTGTATTTTGATTATCCAAGTAAGTAAATTGCAAAAAATTAAGAGAAAATAGAACAACGAAGAGAGAGAGAGAGAGAGAGAGAGAGAGAGAGAGAGAGAGAGAGATCTAAGAGAATCTAAGAGAAAAAAGGAAAAAAAGGCGAACGGGTGGAGTAATCTCGCAAATCAGCAAGAGACGATATCGACCCTCCAACCATTTACCGTCTTCGTCTCTTCTTTCTTTTGCAACCTATTTTTGTTTTTTTTTTTCCTTCTTAGCTTTTTTTCTCCACTACACGTGCGCGTCGCGCAAAATGGAAACAAGAATGGAAAGTATCGCGTGTGTAAAAGAGAATAACGACGAACTTCTCTCTTTCTTTTTCTCTTTTTGCTCGTTTTGTTTCGGACAGTCTGGTTGCTTTTTTGAGACACCTCGATCCGAAAATTATGTTCGATGAAGTATAGATACGTCAGTCGAGAGTAACCCAAAGTTTGGTTCGCTACTATGAAAATTACATTTGTATTCCGCGGACGTTTCGATCCCCGTTGGCGACCGAGACCAAAAAAAATTCGAACTTTTGATAGCACCCTGACAAATTTCACAGAGATTTGTCGGCTGTTGAATAAAAAGAAAGCGTGATCCAATCAGGTTTTTGACATTTCTATTGATTTTCTGTATATAGAAAATTCTGCTGCTTATTTCCATGTGTAGCAGCAGCGCTATTCTTCTCGTTATAAATACAACAGAAATCACAATGTGTTTATCTTGAAGAGAGAGAGAGAGAGAGAGAGAGAGACAGAAAGACAGAGAGAGAGAGAGATTTTTTCTAAAGAAGAGAGGAGAGAAAAATGAAATTTTACTTTATGATGCGTTTTAAACACTGGATCTCGATATCGATCGAGTTTTTAAATCAGCACGAATGTGTTGGTTTTTTTTTTTTTTTTCAATATTAGCGTTAACGAAACATTTGCGATGTCGTCACTCCTTCCTTAACCGAGACAACGCGCTTCCTGCTCGCCGCATTATTTTCGGAATCGAATATACCCCGGCTCTCTTTGCTTGCATTTTTACTTATCTTTATTACGACCGAGAATCGGCTCGTATTTTTGCAGTTGGCCTTCGGCCGTTCGCGGCTTGTACATCTGTAACGTAAACGTCGATAGTCGGAGCCGCAGCGTCGTCATAAATGTTTACAATCGACCTTCGATCGTATACGTCGGCTCGTTTATTTCGCGGCCGCCGTTCGTCGGCACGTACGCGCACCTAACCGGCAGCGTCGTCGCGCAGAATGCTTCGAAGAAGAAACTTAGCCGATGTGTGTAGTATAGCGCGAGACGGAGATAATCGCCGCTTCTCTCGTCTCGGCAACAAGAAGCGCGCGCGACGAGAGAAGCTCTTTCTCTCTTATCTTTCTCTTTCTGTCTCTCTCTGAAAACGCGCGCGTCGCCTCGGGATTCAACGAAAGCCGATGCGATGTCGTTCCTTATCTCTTGGAGATCATCTTACGTTTAACAGAGGTTACATTACGTCGTCGTCGACATATAACCGCGCTCCGTTTGTTCACGAATGCCTCGACATGATTTTTTGACGTTGCGTCAGTTTTTTGTTGTGGGAGAAAACCAGGTTGCGATACTTAACATTTCTTTTGCTCTCTTTTGAAAAGATGTTAACATTTTATTTTGTAACGGATTCTATTAAATTTTCAATTGTAGAAGTTTGTTTGTTTGTTTGTTTTTTTTTATATAAATAGATACACGATATCTCTATAATATATTTAAAAAAAAACAATTTTTTTTTTTAAATAAGTTCAAGGTGAAAGCTCAAGTGAGTTAAATCAAAATTGCCAACGCGCGAGCTGAATGAGAGAGAAATGATCAAAACGGCGTAGGTGGCATCGCTTGCTGCGCGAGAGATCGCCTTTATGGCGCCGTGTTAGACTTTTAATTAAAAGCCTCCGTTGCCCCGGTATTATTGTCACGTTCCTGCGGGACGTTTGCGTGCCATCCACCAATTTTGCTTCTCATTTACGAAGTGCGCCACGACCGAACGCTCTCGCAATCGCGACTAATATCCGCATCGCGCAATTACTCGTTCGTCATTCAGTTGTTTTGCTGTCCTGTGGTACACCTCATCGTCTAATTAATCCATTGATACAAATAATCGCCTTTCTATGAATTGTATTAGCATGAAAATGTTAGCTGTAATCGCGCGTATCTCGCGGTTAATTTCGCGTGTATTGGCGAATCAATCTCGTAACGTGCGCGCGCGCGCGCGCACGATACGGACTAAAAGCTAAAATTGCAGGATATATAGATGAAAACATATTTCTTTTAATCATCTCTGTATACATATGTATCTTTTTTTTTTTTTTTTTTGAGAAAAATAATATTCTCATCGCGTGCGACGTCAACGTGATAATTCTCTGCGCGAGAGCCACTGGCTAATTCACTGGCGAGTTTACGACGCGTCGGTCCCTTGAATCGCGACGTGCCAATCGGATGAGCGCCACTCATGGAACGGATTTGTAGTAAGTGTAAGCAGAGCGGTACAAATGCGTCGCCACCGCCGCCGTCGTCGTCATCGTCGTCGTCGTCGCACTCGGCCGCTCGCGCTTACCCGCTTTCCGCGCGATCCCCGCGTTGAATCCTGTACTACGAAGCCGTGATGACGCAATGGCGAAGTGGAGGAGGTTGGGAAGTCTACGGACACAAAACGTGTCGCGCGCGAACATGCCTCTGTAAAAGCTCTGCGCCAGCTCTGACCAGCTGCTTCCCACTTCCTGCTGCTTTGTTGTTGCACTTTTTTCTTTTATTTGTGTAATTTAAAACATCTTGTAGGAAAACCGTTGACTCTGATGATCGAAAGATATTTCGTTCACAATTGTATTACATGATTTATTTTGTAAAAATTCGTATTTTTTCAGTCCCGTCATACGTAATACGCGCAACGAAACAAAATTTGACGTTGGCCATATCTCATCGATGATATAGTTCGATCGCTAAAGAAATGTGTGGCCAGCACCTCGCTGAGACACGAGTTTCATCGCGCTTAGATGTGTAAAAATTAGAGTTGAAAAAAAAAAAACAGCTAAAAACAAATTAAAAAAAAGAATTAAGTAAGTTTGTACTTAGGTCGATGTTAAAGATTTTTATATTTGAAAAAACACAATATCAAGCATTGTTAAAGAAAAACAAAAATTGTCATAGAAAAAAAATAGAGTGAGAGAAGACACGGTAATGGGAACGCTAATTAACGATAATTTGTACGATTAAAATAGCGTTCTTAGTACACGCGGACTGTGTTCCGCAGTCGTGTACTATCAGTGCGATATACACCGGTCGTACGCAGTTACGGTACACCCACGGTAGTTAGAGCGAGGTGGGTCCCGGGGTGGAGAGAACCGATGAGCTAAGGTTCGTTCTAGAAGTCGCAGAGTCGGGTGGCATCGGGGCAGACAGCTGGCGGTGCGGCGCGGCGAAGCGGCCTCGGGTCGGGTGCAGATCGGAGCAAGGCAGGCGCGCCGCTCAAGTGCCTTGAGTCGGTATCCGAGCGGACGAGCATAGTCGAGATCGACCGAACGTAGCCGACGCGGCCGCGCGTGCCTCCCCGCGAAAAGAGGAGTCCGGAGACCTCCCCAGTGGAGCACGACGCACGTAGCCAGTAGTAGCTGGCGACTTCGCGGGGCGTCAGGTTCTCCGTATCCGGGAGAGGATGTCGTCGCACTGCATTTCCTGACGAACCACACGTGCACGACGTGACAGCTCGCGTAATGACACGCAAGCATCCTCGGCCTCGCGGCAACTCGCGAGATGTAATCCGTCACTCCGGAGCACGACGAGTTTGTGCGTCGCTCGATCTAACAAAATCGCTCTCTTATCAGTCACAATAGATAAAAAAAAAATAATATATACATATATATATAAAAAAAAGACCAATCTTTAATAAGGACGAAATTTATTTGCAATACAATTTAAGGAACAATTAATTGAGAGAGAGAGAGAGAGAGAGAGAGAGATCGTGCAGTCAGTGTATCGATTCTGGCAGTGTACTGTTTTTGATCACAGTGAATAAATCGCAGTCAATATGTATTGTGTAATATATGACTGATGTATGTTTGCAATACAGTGAACTGACAAACATTTGTTAAATATTGTTATAAAAACTGGTTATAATACAATAACGGAGTTTGTAAAAAGATTATTTGCATTTGTGCGAAACAAATTTCTCTCTCGTCAAAATCTTTGAAAACGAATTTATAAATTTAACGCGTATATATGATATTTATTATATTAAACATTCTCGCAAGATATTTAAAAAAGCACGATGAAATATTATTGTGAGACGCATGTGTTTTTGCGTGCATGTGTGTGAACGCGACGCAAGATTACACGGATGTTTTGCGATAATTGTAATTTTTTAATCATAATATCAAACAAAATAACTTCATTACACATTTATATATCGTTATCGAAGCTGCTTGTTGGCAACTCTTATCGCGGGATGCGCGAGAATAACCTGCCTGTGCTTCGTAAACATTACGAATGTAATCGTTCTTTCGATTAAGCGAATCGGTTTTTTCGAATTATCATTCTGGGCACGTTGTGGTCGAAAAAAACCAGCGCCGCTGTTTTATAATCGCGTGACACGCTCGATTGACACACTCGCGAGAAACGATCTCCGGGAGAAGAACCGTGGTGAGAAGAGTCTTTGGCTCTTGAAGTAATGAAAGTGAAACTTTGAAGCGACAAGAAGATGCAACACGGACCGCGTCGATCGCGAACCGTAATCATAAAGATGAAAAGTACGTCACCTATGGGAGAAAGAAGACACGATACTTGATGAGATACGAAAAAAAAAATCGAAAAACGCAACAACAAAAGACGAAGACAGAGGACAGCGCAAAAAAAAAAAAAACAAAAAAACAAGAGAAGAAACGGAAAGAAAGAGTAACGACGAATCGAGAGAAAAGAGAGCGGAAACACGAAGAGGGAAAGATAGATAGAGATTTCTGGGCACGCGCACTCCACCTGCTAGCGTGTAGTGGCACGCGCCATTCTCACCGCCTTTTCCCTGCTACCCCCATCGTCACTCACGCTGCCACCTCACCCTTCCCTTTCTCTTTCTCTCTCTCTCTCTCTCTCACATACACTGTTTCTCTCTCTTTCTCCCTCTCTCTCTCTCTCTCTCTCTCCTCCCCGGCCATCCTCATCTCTGTTCTATCGCTCACTCTCTCTCGCTCTCCTGTGCGCTCTCTCCTGGCCCTACCNGGCGGCCGCCGCCGTCGCCGCCGCCGCTTTTTCTCCCCCTCCCGCGGGAATCCCCTCCCGTGGTCCTCTCTCACGCGTGCCGCGGCCACGAAGAGACCGGGACGCGCGGGAGTCAATCGCTCGCGGTCTTCGACAGGGCGAGCACTCAAGGTCCTTGCGCTCCTATCTTCCCCCTTCGGTGAACAAATTCTTAATTGTATCAAACGCTCGCCAAATTTCTTTTTGGCCTATTGAAAGAACATTGCTCGACGCATGGACGCATTTCCTTGTTTGCGACGGCTGTAAAAACACCGTTTTACGCATTCTGTCAGATAAAAACAGATAAAAGAAAAAAGTGAGAGAGAGAGAGAAAGAAAGAAAGAAAGAAAGAGAGAGTATGTGTGTGTGAGAGAAAGAGAAAGAGAGAGAGAGAGCAAGAGATTGGAAAGATATTCGGCTGTCTCGTGCCGTGATTCGTGCGAGTGCCTTTTTTTATGGATTAGCAAACACGATCCTGTGTCCTATTGGTTTACTTAAAGGGGCGCAGCGATTACCTGCTTGCTTGCTTGCTCGCTCGCTCGCTCGTGGGTGCTGGAAGACCGAGTACGTCGCGAAGACGAGAGTCGTCAGCCGATGTTTGCGTATGAAAGAATCCGGTCGCCTTCGTTCGTCTCATCCTCCTTCTGCTGTGCGTCCGCTGCGAGGAGGGAGGCGTGCCGCGCGATTTCCGTGCTTTAAACCGAGCGAACAGCGTGGCAACGGAGAGGACGACGACGACGACGACGACGACGACAACGAGGAAGAGATCACAAGGACAACGCGTTTCTTCTTTTTGATAAAGAAAAGAGAGAACGGGAAGAAAAGTGCGGGAAGCAGAAAAAAAAAAATAAACAGGAAACGGAAAAACGCGGGGACGCAACAAGAGGAACAGCGACGCGTGCTTGAAACGCGTCATATTCCTTCCATCGTCGATACGAAAATAGTCTTCGCGAGAGTAGAGGCGCGCGAACACACGCTCGCGCGCGAACAAAACAATCCGTAGTACCTACTTTGGAGGAGAGAGGATGAACGCAGAAGAGTGAGGCGATAATAACAGTTCGCGTTTCGTGTGCGGCGAACGGTGATTGGAATCGGGACGGTTCTCTCTCTTTCTGGTTTTCTCGTCGGTGTGAGGAAAGGCGTGACGATTTTTGCAGAAGCTTCAACAATCGCCAACATTTATCTTGTGTGGTGTGGTAGCGACACGATATATAACTTTTCTCTTTCAAGCCGAGAAGTGTGGACGGCGCTCATTGCGCGCGAGCAATCACCTGTTCGCCGGGGGGGCGCGCGCGCGAGCGAGTTATTCGCCGACGACGACACGACACAACGATCGTCGACGCGAGAGAAGCTTACGTACGCGCGCGCGACGGCGTCGCAGAGAGAATCCGCGCCGCGCGTTATTCCGCGTCGCGCTCTCCGCGTAAAACCACCTGTTGACGATTTACAAGGGAAAATCGAAGCGCGCGCGAACCGTCGTCGTCGCGATTTCATACAGTTGTCATATCGCTCGGACCGAAAAATCGCGAAGAGAATGATTTATTCCCGCGCGTGAAATCGTCGCGTACGTGTGTGTGATACGAAAAAACGAAGACAAACGAAGATCCGTCGTTAAGAGAGTCGCGCGGAAATGTAAATTCATCAGTTCGCTATTTCTGAAACGCGCAAACTTTGACGACCGTTTGCGCTGCGCAATTATAATATCGTGAAATTTCACAAAAGACAAAACTGCGCGTCGCACATTGACGGGTAGACGAGTAAACAATTGTTGCCGCCGTCGCGATTGTTTTTCGCACTGAGCGCGTTATCATCGTGTCGCGATACGTATCGTATCGTCGGATCGCACGCCGAGTGTGAAAACCCCGGCGAGTTCAGAGATCAGGAAAGAGTTAACGCGATACGCGGTCGTGCAAGGCCACGTTGAAACAAGTGCCGGCGTTCTCTCGGTGAAAGAAGGACCGGTGAAAAACTCGAGCGTGGAAGCGATTAATCGAGCGCGGGATTGATAAGAAAAAAAAAGAAAAAAATAAATTTTTTTCGAAACGTGCGAACGTAAAACACAATGTCAGCATGTTGATAAACGCGCGTTGATACACCTGATAGCTAGTCAAATTGTTAGATGGGCATTACACACATTTCGCGTACAGAAATCGAGAACGCTGCAAGCATGTCTCTGGAAGCGTGTGCGCTATAACGGAAGGATTGGCGCTGTAACATTGTAGCGAGAGAACACAAAAGAATTAAGTGACGGACTCTCCGGTACGGTTTTGTCACGCTTTTTTTTTTGTGCAATTTAAGTGGCGGTTAAGCATGTTACTCGATAGAGAGACTATCTAGATAACGATATAATCAGATCGAACTTTTGACGCGAATGTGTGGTTTTCTTGCGAATAATCAAGTAACGATTGAGTTTAATAACAATTATTCTCGAGAACTTGAATTTTTTTAATCGAGTGTTACGAGGGTCGAAAACACGAGCATCGCAAGGACGGAGAAGAGAACGCAAGAAACTTAAAGAGAGAACAGTGAGAACGTGTGTTCGAGAAAAAAAACAGTGAGTGAAAGAAAGCATGACACACAAGTTTTGTTGACATCTTCCTATCCAGCTACAATCGCAGAACGAGAACAATTTTTTTCAACAAGTTTCACGAGATTAGTCTTCTGTGGTGTCGACATAACAAGAGACGTAGAGGGGCATGACGGACCCTACCCGGCCAGGGGCCCCGGCCCGAGTGACCTATCTGTGAAAAGAAATTTTTCTTCACGTCATTCGTGCCACAATTAGACTTCTTGGAATGATGGTATGTTTATTTTTTTTATTCATATATGTAGTAATATTTTTTATTTGGTTTAAATTAAATAAAATTTATATACGTAGTAATATTTTTTATTTGGTTTAAATTTAAATAAAATTAGAGATGTTTGTGAAAAATTAAAACTGACGTTTAATATAATACGATATAATATAAAGCGATTATATAAAGTGTTCGCGATAATCAAGTTCGAAGCGTGCGATTTCTACAAGACGGTCTTATCTCGCGATTCAATGCGAACCTTTTCCTCGCTCTTAGCGTTATTCGATATAAATCGTCAGTTATTATGTTTTCCTCGCTCGAATTTGACCCGTCAACAGACAATAAATACGTTGATCAAGAAAAGGAAAATATACTCGTCATGATGTTTGTCAGAAGAGTCACGCAAAATATACAAATTTCGCTGATATAGTTTACAACGTGTTTAGAGAAATACTCAGCTTAAATACGAAAAGATTTAATGAAAAAACATAATTCTACAATATACATATAATTTCAATTCTTACATACATATATATATATATTAGGTCTACCGGAAAGTTCTGTCCGTTTTTGGAATAAAACAAAATACAAATTTTTCTTAATTTTTCAAAAATGGGATATACAAATTGCCCTCACGCTGGCAAGAAATCATTAATAACAATGGCAATTATATTATTTAATAAAGTTTATTGATGGTAAGAAAAATTTGTTTTTTGTATTTTTTTTTTGTATTTTGTTTTTTGTATTTGTATTTGTATTAAAAAAAATCGGATTTACTCTTTTTGTATTAGGTCTACCGGAAAGTTCTGTCCGTTTTTGGAATAAAACAAAATACAAATTTTTCTTAATTTTTCAAAAATGGGATATACAAATTGCCCTCACGCTGGCAAGAAATCATTAATATAACAATGGCAATTATATTATTTAATAAAGTTTATTGACGGTAAGAAACATTTGTATTTTGTTTTATTCCAAAAACGGACAGAACTTTCCGGCAGACCTAATATATATATATATATAAGCTCAGAAACTTTAATTTAGAAGTTACAAACTCGTGAAGAACCTTCAAGTTAGAAACTGCTTAGCTTTGTGCGTAAACGCATCGTGTTAAAGGTATATACTTTCGGTGTGTATGTATTTATTAACGGAAAAATACCACTAAAAAGAAAAGCTTTCATTGTTTCGCGTTCATTTCTTGCGTCCATCTTCCTCTCGGAGAAGGATATGAAAGAAACCGGAAACTGCTGACCGTCGTAACTGTATTACGCACCGTACAAGTCTCCGTTGTTTGTATTGAAATCGCGCCTTGTGTCTCTCGAAGCATAACACACAGGTGCACCCGTACCGTAAGTTTGTATTGCAACACCGACGTGCGCCGCGCTAACTCCTTTGAGCTGAATGGCAAGAGAGAGAGAGAGAGAGAAAGAGAGAGAAGATGAGAGTTTATTCATCGCCAAGACTTGAAATTGCGCCGCGACATTTGTCTTTCTAATCGGCGCTCCTATTTTTGTTTACGCGTTCCGATTACACTTTTGTTATCTCTCTCGCCTTCTTAGCGATTCATAATAACTATCGCAGTGTTATGTAAATCGCGATTGACGATTATCAAATTTAAATTCAAAAATACATGCGTTAGAGAAAGCTCAACGATTGGCTGTAAAGAATCAGAACTTTGCTGGCGATCGAGAGAGTTAAACGGAGTAGGTTGAAGCTCGAGCGGAAGTGATTCACCCTTTTAATTCCATTCACTCGACGTTACTATAAACGTAGGCTTTATTTCTGTCGCTCTCCGCTTAGAGGGAGATCGCTCAAAAGAAGCAAATAAATGTTTCGGCTTTTCTGATTTTGTTCTTTCTTATGAGCAATTTTCTCTCTTCTTCGGTGTTATAACGAACTTTTATCGCGGATATACATTTATCATAAAGAGATTTGGCAAAAGAAAATTCTATATATGATTTCGTAGAGCAACTCTTGTTTTTCGCGCGGCATTAAAAAAGTTAGCGGTCACGATTTACCGGAACGCAACGGAATACGCGAAGTGCCGCAATTCGCGTTGAATCGCGATATCGTCAATTCGAGAGTATCATTAATACACAAGATCGCTATTATAACAAATGAGACGAAGCTTTGAGATTGTGTTTTTCTTCATATAATAAACGTGCGCACAACGAATGAATTTCGTCCAGTTGAAACAGTCTCGTTCGTTCGCTCACATCTTCCGCGCTCGCGGGAACGAACCCTGCGGGATACACACAGACTGCATGCGCACACGTACCAGGACAATAGATTGACCGCCGCGCCGGTGTCTAACGGCATTCTGGCGGTCGAGCGACCGATAATAGGGGCGTCCATCGCGCTCCGACGCAGCTCGCGGACATTCCGCGCGCGCTCTCTGATGCACCGGTTCCGTTGCACTAATGACCGGTTCGCGATCCGGGGCGTTAGTCGGTAGAATCGAACCACTCATACACGTCGATGCGGCGTGCCATACCGTTCCGGCATCCTCCGGTATTTTTTAGAGTCCACGACCGCATCCAGTCGTCGCTTCTTTGATCAAACGTTGACGTCGACGGTTTGCGTTGCTCGTGATAATCGGATAATTAGCAAGTATTATTTCAGTTTCAGAAAGTATTGTCGAACCTTGGTCGGGAAATTACATATTTGTAATCTATTATGATAATTGGCTTTTCCAACGTTTACATGAATTAAATATTCACATTATGTGTGTGTGTGTGCTCACGCGCGCGCACACATGCACATGCACGCGCACACACACACACACATGTTTTTTAATCCTTTGTGATCTACGAGTAAGACAGACCGGAGAGATCTGTGAGATCCACGCGACTCTCTTAGATCTACTCAAAAATTGCATTTTTAGAAAAATTAGTTTTTTTTTTAAACGTTAGCATCTTCAAAACTACTAGATTTTTTAAATTTGATTTTTAACTTTTTTTTGATCGACGTAGAATTGTTCACACTTTTGAGTCAAAAAAAAAAAAAAACAAAATTGAAAAAATTGAAGACCACAGGGGAAGAACTTGATGAGTCAATTGTTTTTCGATTTTCTGTTTTTGATAGTTATTTGGTAGTTAAAATGGAGTACTTTAAGTATCCAAAACAAGCACAAGGAAAATTCTTGATAGATTTCGAGATATAAACATTTTTATAAAACACGTAACACAGAAACACACATGTACGTTTCGAGCTTTAAAATCGCTCTTCTCTAAAATTACGAAAAATGTGACTTATTCAAGTTCTTCCCTTGTGGTCTTTGTATTTATTTTTGGCGGAGATATTTGATTTTAAAATCGCGCAGGTCTCTCATATACCCGGTCTGTCTCTCGTAGATCATTTTTGAGGTCTGCAGGCAAAGAGTTAAAAAAAACAATTGTGTGCGAAACCTAAACCTATCTGCAGGCAAAGGGTTAAACACTAGAATTACCGGCCACTCGAAATGACTGGTTTTAGATTTTTATTTAAAACTTACTCTCAAATTTCTGATATTGCGTATCAGAAATGTTTTATGACTTTTTTTGCAATATATAAAGAATTAAGTTTATCAATTTGTTCTTAAAAATTGCTAAAATGCAAAGCCATTAATTTGAGTAATTTTTAAACGAAAAGTCGCCACCCCAGTCATTTTGCACTGCTTCGGTAGTGTTAATTATCGCTAGATATATATTCTTGTCGTTGTACGGAAGAATTGTGTTGTCATCGTGCGGAATTTCACAAAAATGCGTATCTCAATTACTTGATATGATTTGAATTTATGCCACAAAAAAATAAGCAATAAAAGCGGACATAAAAACGTAACGTGAAAATTTCTCTAGAGCGCATTCCGTTATCTTCCGCGTTTCACTGAGTCAAAATTAGTCTAGCAATATTAACGTAACTGTGCTTTCAACGTAGCTTGCTTCTAGTTCGTAGCTATTATCTTGTGTAAAGCTAGTTCTCTCTTATCCAATCTATACTATTCATCACACGAGAATTCCAACTTGCTTTTTCTTAAAATGCCGTTTGTAATTGAAGTACATACATCTCGAGCGAGTATTTCTAAGTAAAAAAATCTCGTGCGCGCAATTTTGCATTTGTTTCAGTTTTCTTATGCGATTTAATAATTAACAATTAAATTCTCTCTCTTTTCGATACTTTTCTCTTCTTTCGAACTTCACATTACTTTTATTTATAAAATACATTAGAATCTTAAATATACCATGCCAGAGAGAGCATACTTTCTGTTTTATTGTACATTTCGATCTTTATCATAATCTCATCTTTGCAAATTTCACAAAATCATTGAGCACGCGTCAGAGACGAAAAGTCAAATTGCGGGCGGGAGCAGTTTACATGCAGTGACGCGTGGCGTGGCATCCCGATTTCTGGCGTGTCATAACAGGGGATTAAGCTTCGCGTATACATACAGGCAGACAGACGGACGTTCGGACGGACGGACGGACGGACGGCCGGCCGGCTCACGGCGCATGGCTGCGCGTCGGAATTATTTATACCACTTGATTACGCGCCGCGCGCGCGCTGCGCTGAGCCGAACCGGCCAGCGGAAATGAACGAGAGAACAAACGAGCGAGTTACAACGCGAAGGTGGTGGGTGATACTCTTTCTATCCCGTTGGCGCCTCCGTTTGCGCGGATCTCGCTATATTGGCAATCGATGTCGACGCGCCTGCAGACACTATATACACATAAGTATATATATAGATATAATATATATATATATTATACATACATATATACAAGCTTGGTCGTCGTTATCAGTGACGTCAGGAGCGCGATAACGAAGAAGGCAGTCGCGACGTGTACTGACATTGAGTAAAGTCGACGCATATACATATATGTAAATCTCTTTCTCGCTCGCTCGCTCTTTTCTTAAATTCAATGTATTATTTGACGCAAAATTTCAAAAATATTCTTGAAATATTCTTTTTATTGTAGAGTAGTCGCTTGTGTGTGTATCGATATAAAAAATTATCGATGTTTCATTGATGCTCAATCGTACAAGTTGGTAACAAAAGTATCATTTTTTTTTAAACAAATTAATTGTTTCTAATTATGATTTGCAACAGTTTCTTTTCAAATAGTTGTACGTTCTTTTTAAATAGTGATACGTTTAAAACTAAAAACATTGTTGCATAAAAATATTAGGATATCACGATTTAAATTAAAAAAAAAAAAAAAAATTTTGTAATCATACGTTGAAATAAGATTGTTGTCTTATAGCAAAACTGTGTTGCCAAACACAGCAACAGATTCGCCGAATTTCGTCGCGATAAATTTTTACTTGATTGTACTGCGTCGAAACTACGTCTAGATTATCGGCGCTATCGACATTAATATTACGTCGACAGTTAGCAGAATCACACACAGTTGAAACCTATATATATATCGCATATTTCTGCCGTTTCTTCAGGATGCTGATTATAACATCCAATCGCGCGCGCGCGCGCGCAATGAATGTTCTTCGGCACTCGATTTCGAGTGTGTTGCACAATCCGTCGATTTGCGTCAACTCGACTTCCGACATGTGACCGACGTTTTTTGAAAAAAGTATACGCGTGTCTTCGAAATTTTGGGGATCACGAAAATATTCACTTGACGACCTTGAGCGGGTTATTAGGGTACACTTTAAACGAGAATCCGACGTCTCGCTCTCTCGCTCTCTCTCTCTCTCTCTGCGGTTCCGTCGATAATCCAGTGTGTGTGTGTGTGTGTGAGTGTATATCCGTAAAAGATATATTTAGCCGGCGCATCGAGGTAACAAAGATGGTCGATGCAGCGACAAGAGAAAGAAAGAATAAGAGATATATCAGTAGGGGAACCGCAAAAAGAGCGAAGGAAGAGAATACCGTCCGAAATAATCGTGATTCGTGACTCGAGTGCATTAACGCTGTTTCATACAGCATGGCTTGTATGCAACGACGCGCTCGCGCGTAATGTATTCGCGCCGTCGTTATTCTTTTTTCTTCTTTCGCGCAAATACACTGTTGCTCTTTGTTTCGCACGATTTTTCTTGTAACTGCGATAGTTCGCAGTTCGTTTTATTTTTTCTTCGTAATTTTTCTCTTGGACTCTAATTGTTTTTTTTATATATTTTTACCATGATTTGTGCGGATCTCGCGTTAATTTTGACACGGAATAATAATATTAATAATAATAATAAATGTGTGTCTCATTGCTATTGTTCTTCTCTTCAGTGAGCGATACTCTTCGTATCTTAGAAATTTGTCACGATTTTCATTGGAGACGCGAGCGCGGCTTCCATCTCCTTCGTCTTCTTTGTCAAAGAAATATATAAGGAACCGGCTGTGCGCCGGTACGTGCAATTCTCTAGGCGGCGAAGCGCCCGCGCGCGCAGTTTACGACGCGATAAACTCGTGCGTTTCTCAACTAATTTCCAGCGTGACGAAAAGTCGTTCCGGCCATGAATTCTCTCGCGCCTATGTCCAGAAATACCGTGCGCGCGAGCGCAAGAATTTCTGGTTTCAGTTTTCTGGACTTTGGCCATGCCGGCATGATTCGCTCTCGCTCTCGTCCGGTAACGAAGATATTTCGAGAAGGAAGAAAACGAACACACACACACGGAGGAGGAGAAGGGGACAGTCGCGCGCCTCCTTGACGGGTTTCGCGATAGCTCCCACTTTCACGAGAATCGACCGAATTCATTATTCGCGCATGTCTCCCGAAGCGTTTCAACCATGCATCATCGTTACATGCTTATTTACAGAACGCCGTCGAATTATCGCACTTCCACATTTAATCTCGACTTCTCGACGGAACGTTGAGTAAAGATTTGTTATTTGACGAAAATATCACCACAATTATTGTCACACGAAGTGAATAAACCTGTTTACGGCGCGTGCGAAGTAATCTTTGTGTCAGATAAAAACAATTTACGTAAGAAATGTTATCCTATTCCCGATTTAATGTAAAATAAAAAAATTTTTTTAATTGTAAAAAAATTAAAGTTACGTGAAAGAATTAAACAATTGGAGACAACATTTTGGTCGTATTGTTTATTATAAGTATCATTAAAATGACGTTATATATACACGGGGCTGTGCTCTGAAGCCACGATTGTCAGAGGAAAAAATCGAGACAATATTCTTCGCGCGATGGGGTCATCCTGTGAGCCGGCGGGCGATATCTCGCTTCTCGCGCGGGGCGCGCTAGAGCGGCAGCTCGTCTTTAAATCAAATCGAGAACGGAGTCGCATAACTGGTGTGCGGCTCTGTGTTGCGAAAGCGCGGAGTCGTAAAGACGCATTATTGGCTCTCTTTCTTCTCCGTGGTGCCGCATCGTCTCTTTTTTCTCTTCTCCTTTCGTGCAGCCCCGTAGGTGACGAGGGGTGCGATAGAGAAACGGGTTGCGAGGGTGCGGGCTTGCGAGTGCCGAGGACGACGAGGTGGATGAGGAAGAAGAGAGGAGGTGTGTAAGAGCTGCTGGTGGAGGAAGAGGGAGAAGGTGGACGAGAAACTCGTTCTCAGGGCGAGGGGCTCGGCGGCAGGCAGGTTTGCCTTTCCTTCTCGCCAGGACTTAGGCTCTATGAGAGAGAGAGAGAAAGAGAAGAGACGAAGGAGGGTTATACGGCTGAGAGCAAAGGATAGAGCGAGAGAGACCGGAAAGTAGACAGAGAGAAGGGTAGAGAGAGAGAGAGAGAGGGAGAGAGAGAGAGAGAGAGAGAGAGGATGGGAAGAGGGTCGTCGAGCTTACGGAGGGTGGAGGACGCGTAAAACCTCCGGCCGCAGATCGATAGGAAGGTCGGAGGTGTGTCGTGTCTGTTAGACTTTGGCCTGAACTCGTACGCTTGGCTACGTATACGAATCCGCACGGGTATCGTTCGCATTGTCGCGCGTTTACCTCACGCGGATCCGTTCGATGAGACAGACCAGTGATCGAGTTTGCGAATTCGCAGCTCGTTGATCCTTCCTTTGGGGGATCTCTTCACTTTGGCGATTCTTCAAGATGCGCTAACGGTCGCGACTAAAGCATACCGGCTCTTAACAGTTCGCTATTGTCCTATTGGTTTTTCGTTAAAATTCATTTTGATATACATCAGTAAATTGAAAAATCAAGTCGTTCAAATTAAATCGGAAACACGTGATCTCGCGTATTTTACAGCAAGAAACTACAAATCTCTCGCAGTCGGACTGATTTCGCGACGTAGATTGTTTGCGTCATCGTAAGACAATAATAATAATTAGAGGTACATGTACCGTCTGCCGCGAGTTGTATATCCTTTTTTATAATACGGCTTCCGTAATACTTAATCAATAATATCGTGTCGTCAGCGCTATGCTCTAGGAATAGCTATTTTGTTTCTTCCACAACTACCCCCGATATACGGCGTGTAAGCATCGGCTTTACCTACATTCTGTAATAACAAGTCGATGAAGTAAAACACAAATTATAGGAATCACTTTATCGATATTTCAATTTTTATTCTTCGAGATACACATGTTTTTTTTTTTTTTTTTTTTGAACATTTTTCAACGCCCGACACGTCGCTCTTTCTCACCAAGTAGTCATTATCTCCGCTTGAGCATCGTACACTCGCGCGATCTCATATGCCTGTATGCGTTACAATGATAATGTTACGACGCGACGGAAAATTCGTAACACAAATCGTATCGGGAACAACGCGCTTAACGGCTGTAAATCATTCGTCGCCGTGCGACTTTTGCAATTAAATAGCGAGACTCGTACTCATTTTGAACGTTAGAGGGAAACGGTACCTATCACCCGCGAGAGCAGCTGTAAATCACAAGGAGTTAATAAAGCTCGCGTGCGATATGCTTTCGCGCGGTGCTTTCTTGTTTGTGGGAGTGCCTTCTCCATAACGGCGAAGTAATTCGATGAACGTTTGACCGAATGTGTTATACAATATTATTATCGGCGCATCGCTACGAAATTAAATGATTGAAAAAAAAAAACCGTATTATCTTCGAATATTATATTCCGAGCCACACGCTATATTTGAATAAAACTATAGAAACGTTCGTATATATCGTATTTTATTGCAAACGAGTGCGCGAGTTTTTTATAATACGTAATTGGGAATTACGTTGCACGAATATTGTACACGTGAATTTTATATGAATCAGGGGAGCTATGTAGTTTCATCGAAATCTCATTTCGCGTCAATGCGTTTCTACATTATATCGTGTTATATACTACTACATGTACTTTCGTGTGTACAGAGTATCCGACAATTAGTGTAAAATCTCTCGTAAGCGGATAGAAGGAGTAAAACCGAGTCGAAAAGTCCTGAACCATTTTTTTCTATTACATATAATAAGGGAGTAATTATTGAATAAATCAAGCCAATCAGCGCCGACCTTTAGCCGGGCGCACGTCGGTGAGCCGCGCGCCTGGTGTGCGTGAGCGCTCCGCGCGGCTCACACCGACGTGCGTTCGGCTAAAGGTCGGCGCTGATTGGCTTGATTTATTCAATAATTACTCCCTTATTATATGTAATAGAAAAAAATGGCTCAGGACTTTTCGACTCGGTTTTACTCCTTCTACCTGGCTACGAGAGATTTTACACTAATTGTCGGATACACCTTGTATATTCTGCGTTGCATATGCCTCTGTATCGATACGATCAATATTAAAATTAAAATACGCTAAAAACAACGATTATTCTTCGATAGAAACACACGAAGACGTAACGGTCGAATCGTGAGTTCTCTGCTTATCGATCGCCTTGCGAAAAGTTTTCGCAAGGCGTGACGAAGACTTAAGGACAACTCTCGCGCCGGAAGTTGGTTCTCGCGAATAAAGTTTATACCGAAAACGCGTAGATGATTCTCGTTCTCGTCCCACGTTTCCGTCTTAACCCTCTTTTGTTTCTATCCGCTTTCTTTATCCCGCGTGTCAATTTTCACGCACGCACACACAAAAAACTCTTCAAGTTTTATGAATTAAAATTTGTTTTTGCTCGATGCAAGAGAGATGCAAGACGAAGAGAGTGTCGCGGCGGACGAAGAAGGTCGAAGAGATCGATATCTCTCGCGGCAAACGTGTGTTACAAAAGAGTCGATGCGGTGCGCTACTTGGTCGCTCCTTCGTATTCACATGTTGACGGATCGTATAGAGTGGTAACGACCCGTGGGCATTGTTTCCGATTCGCTCGCATTCCAGGAAGGCGACTGGCCCTTCTTTATCCTGTATATATAGACACACACCGTATCGAAGTAAAACTATGTCACGTGAAGCGTAAGTGAGGTAGGCAATCTGTCGTTGAATTAAACATCGACGAACTTCCGACAAGATAGTTACTGTTTGTGCAATTGTTGAGATAACACGTGTAATGAGCATGAAAAATACGGTATAAAGAATCAGTTGTATATATTGTTTTTCGTTTACTGTTAGAAAATAAATAGCACAATAAATAGTATAATAGTACAAATAAATTGTTAAAGAAGACTAGCTCCAAATATTTTAAAATATAATAATGTAAGTAAGTATGGCAGTTGGAGCAATGACACGGACGTAGATGTGTAAATACATTAAGTTGACAAGTGTCTGTGTATATGTGTGATGTTTATTGAGATGACATATATAAACGTTTCGACCCTAGTTTTGGGTCTTTATCAATATTAAAAATATGTGTGAGATGTTTTAGAATAAGAGAAATGTCGAACGAGATCACAGTAGAATTGACAGGACATCTCACTCACAGTAACATAATGACTAAAGTGAAAATAAATATATTTGCGTATGATTCTGGCGCGCATAACTGAGACAATTTTTATTCCGCTAATATATTTCGTGGGATTTTGTGTCTAATCTTTAAAATTCAGAAGCGCGGAAAATTGCTTGCTTATTTGTTATGACAGCACTTGACCCGAGCAGAAAATTGTTGTGAAATCGTTTCTTTGAATATTGCATCGAGCGAAGTTGCTTCCTGCCTTTTTCGCACGGACGAAGAATTTTGTAGGAAATAGGTACTCGTCGGCGACACTGTTTTTAATCAAGCGCTTCATCACGGAATAGCAAGTATGAATAAAGGATCACTGTGAATAATTAAGCGCCTTCTCTTTCCCCTGAGTGCATGTGTATAACACGAATCAAACGCTTCGATGAAAAGTTCGACGCCGAAACGAAATGTCCGTCGTCGAATTATCGATGAAACGAATAACATTGCGGATGACAAGCATCGCTTGAACGATGCCTTCAATACGTGCTCGAAATATTTTTATTTTGTTTCAAAATAAAATAATTAGCAATATTCAAATATTTGGCAAAGAAAATTAACTACGATTGATAAGTACTTGGTTTTTAAACTAATTGCGACATAAATATATTCTTGTGTTCTCTATGCTAATAAATTAAATCTTCACGTCAATTGGGGGGTTTTTTTTTTAGATAGTATCTATGCGATTTTTTTTTGGAACCGTTAAAACTAAATATTTTTCACTCAGTTATATACTTGATGTTTTAAACTAATTGCGACATAAATATCATTCTAGTGTTCTCTATGCTAATAAATTATTAAATCTTTTCACGTCAATTGGGTTTTTTTTTTTGGATAGTATCTATGCGATTTTTTTTTTGGAACCGTTAAAACTAAATATTTTTCACTCAGTTATATACTTGGTGTTTTAAACTAATTGCAACATAAATATCATATTCTTGTGTTCTTTATACTAATAAATTATTAAATCTTCACGTCAATTGGGTTTTTTTTTTGAATAGTATCTATGCGATTTTCTGCTCCGTTAAAACTAAATATTAGGTCTACCGGAAAGTTCTGTCCGTTTTTGGAATAAAACAAAATACAAATTTTTCTCACCGTCAATAAACTTTATTAAATAATATAATTGCCTTTATTAAATAATATAATATAATAATATATAATAATATATTTTATTATTAATGATTTCCTGCCAGCGTGGGGGCAATTTGTATATCCCATTTTTGAAAAATTCAGAAAAATTTGTATTTTGTTTTATTCCAAAAACGGACAGAACTTTCCGGTAGATCTAATAATATTTTTCACTCAGTTATATAATTTATATGTTGGGTATATTAGCGCAACATTTGTACAAATAATATCTTTATTTGCAATATATTCTTTACCGCATATAACAGTAATACTTAATTGTTTCAAATGACATTTTTGAACTAAAAGCATCATAAGCAAACAATAGGAAATTCCGCGATCGCACGATATTGTGACTCGTAGTTACGAGCATTGTGCATATTATACTTCTTTTGTGAACTAGTCAGGAGTGGTAAGTCAGCAGGTACCTATCGTACTGTTTGTTCAATAATCAATTCGACGCCCCGACCAGGCGAGCTGCGCCACCGGGGTGCTGAAATATTTTGCACGAAGCTCTTGGTGGCGCACGGCGGCAACGCAGTGGCAGTGGCTCTGCCTGCACGTCGCTCGGTGTGTCCCGAGCTTGCAAGTTCTAGAATTTATCGCCACGGTGAAAAGCGCCGCGCGCGCGCTGCAGCCTCCGGATCGATCTGCCCGTTCTTCCACTTGCGCGCTTTCTCTCCTTACCGATTTTCCGAAAAATCGCCGCAGTCGCCGCAACGGTGGGGATGAGAAAGCCATCTATAATTAATAGCAAACAAGATCATTAAACTTGCTAAAAAGAACAAATATAAATTAAGGAAATAGACAATTTTTGAGTTGTACTTAACACACATTCGAGACTAACATTCTACAATAAAATTCTCAGTAGCCGGTATAATTCTTGTTTTAAATGATATTATGACCCACGTGCTGAGTCATCGGCTAAACAGGCGAGATATTGCGTAACTATGTTGAGTAGCCAGTTTCGAATTTTAAGAAAAATCTATTCCACATATGTGTGCATCTTTGTGACTTACGTTATACAATAGTTCGAAGTATAATCGAACCTTGTTAACGCCAAAATAGCTACAACTCTAATTTTTTATTACTTTCCCAGTAAATATCTTTTTAAGTCGAAGAAAAATAAGAGATTAAACTTCAACGCGCACGTTATGTGCGCACGTGTTTAGTTTCAAAAATCAAATGTTGTCTGAAATTGTAAAAGTTCGAATTTTTTTCTGTATTTTTACAACTTGAATTATTTTATTCTTGAGATTCGATTGTTTTTTACTTTTTAAAAATTGGAGAAATTGTTCAATGAAATATTTCAATTTTGACGTATATTAAAAACGTATACCTACGTACGTATATATAAAAAGTTGGAATATAAAATAAATAATTTTTGTTGTTTCGATCGACACTATAATAGAGAGTTTGTCGTCGTGTCGTCGGGCGCGACATATCGAGCGATTTTGCAAGGGAGCCGGGATATTATTTGCGGTAAACGTGCACTGCAGCGCGATGTCTGAGACATTCGGATAAGCGGCAACACGGCAGTAAGGCATATCCGAGTGCTTAATATCATAATGTGCACGCAATCGGCGATGCACCATGCGAATTACACGTAAAACTTGTCGCGTGCGTGCGACCGCGTGTCGCAAGTGGAAGTCTCCCACGCATATGGTAAATAATTTCGCAAATTTCTCCGAGACATTGTGTACATAAGTACGTACAATGCATTATCGACCAGTAACGGGCTTTGTGTAAAGTTCTTCAGCAAATCGTAATATAATCGACAAGAAAGCAATATTATATACGCGAAAGAAACTTAAAACCGTACAAACTACAGAAAATTGTTTTTTAAATTACACAAGAGCAACATGTAAGAACAAAATTACAATCGAAAGAAAAATAACGTGTGCTCATATCAAATTAATGTTTTGATTTGTATTATTAGTATTGATTTCTGAAGGATTTATAAGTTTACTCTTGACTTTGATTCAAGCTTGAAAATAATTTTTGCAATGTTAGAAAAAACAATGCGATGTTGACAACATGTATGTAGATGCGCACGACGAAGAGAAACGAGCGCATGACGGCGCAATAAATAAGCAATTACCGACAAGTACGACGACAAGATTGCATAACGCTTCCTCTTTCTCTCTCTCTATCTCTCTCTCTCTCTCTCTCTAGTTTTTATTTGTTACCCCTTCCTATATAGACAAGTACGCAAAGTGTGCGTACCTCTCGCTGTCTAGGCAGAGGTGATATCGCGCGTTGATAATACAAATGTGGAACATCTCTCGTCAGGAAAATTTAAACCTCTGGTTATATTACATGTAAAATTATAAAAAAAAAAATATTCACAAAAAGAAAAACCGAAAAGTCAGATCTTTTTCTTGACGTTTGATAAAATTGAATGTTCAGCTTTTTAATAATAATACTTTAACTGTAAATTAAGTATAATTTATTACATAAATTAAATTAGATATAATTTATCACATAAATTTATATCGCACATCGATATATATTTTGAAGAGTTATAATATATTAACATTAAAAAAAAAAAATGTCTCGGTCAAAATGTAAATAAGTATAGTCTCTTGAAGAGAGAATTTCGAACATAGTAATGGCACCGAGACGCCGTCAATCGCGATAAGATCAAGTCGATCCGTGAAACGACGGTTTCACGTATCGCGTTTGTGGCACTTACGCGCGTTACGATCACGTGATTCCGGTGTGTGTGTTTGGCTCCGACAGATTTGTAATTATAATTACGCAAATTTACATGTCAAGGGACGACGTCGATGGGTTCGTGGCTCTCTGTATTACGGCAAACGCTATGTAAGCTCTCGCTTGTCTTGCGTCTTAACAGATCTGCTTGAAATATTCTTTCAACAATGTATCATTAAACATTTGCTCACGCCGTTAATAAATTATTCTCGTGTGGTTTGCAACCTACTCATAGTCTTATCCAAGTTTTGTAGAATCTTCACACAAATACGAAAGTTTTATTAAGTTGCTTATTAAAAAATAATTGAAAGTTTTGGAAAAATGCAGATGATAACGAATATATCATAAAGGAGTGACGTTGTTAATTATAACTGTGTATTTTTATAACGGATTTTTTTTTCCGCGCGCCTACGCGACGTCGTTCGATCGCGCGGAACAATGACTGCGGACCTTCTCGCGAGTCTAATGAATTTATCCCTGAGAAAGCGAGGTTTTCGGCGAGCACAAGCTCTCCCGCCTACGATCACGAACGTCATCCAACTCGTCCAAAAGTAACCAGCACGCGCGCACTCGTGCCGAGTCTAAATATGGCTTTGTATGAACCAGAGACGCCCTTACGTGATGTCTAACGTGAGGTTTATCTCGACATCGCGCGTAAGAGAAACAAACTTGCAACTTTGTATGCGATATCTTTTCGCAGATCCTTGCGGAATTTCTATACGCTTTGTAGGCTACTTCTTGTCCAAGGACATGGCTGCAAAAAAAAAAAAAAATTAGGTCAAGAAGTTTCCTTCGATTTATTCTCTCGCGTCCCATTTTATTCGACATTTTCCGAATGAAGCAAATTTTTTCATATTTTGTAACTTACGTTAAATGCATAAGAGACAGAGTTTCCACAGTACATTGTTTATATCGTAACAAAATTTTACATGAAAATTTTATTCCGTTGGTATCAAATTTCTCGTTTGTTAAAAACCAAAAAAAAAAAACGATTCTCTAATCAAGAAAAGAGAAAAACTTATGCGGCTAAAGCTACACCTTGTATCTCTTTTGTTTGTTGTATTGCAAAGAAAAATTTTGTACGTAGTGAAAAAATTGCTCCGATTTGCGGTTAATAACTAATAATAATTAAAAAAAAACGTCATTAAAGAGAAGCGCAAGAAGCTTCGACGCGAACGAGGAGACTGCTAAAACGATTGCGAAGTTTCGAAGCCGAACGAAAGACACACACAGTATCACACAGGACTGGTACTCTCCGAGGACTTTCGTAATGCAGTTCTGTATCAATAATACAGAATCGTAATAACTTTGGGACCGGAGAGGCTGCCACACCCTATTAACCGCACCGTTTCCACTGCAATTATATAGCACACGCTTATTCCTTCGTACGTCCCTGGATTAACGCGATACTTGCGGAAACCGTAAGCGAGTACGCGGTACGCCGTCGGGCTTCGAGTGTGTAACCGCTTTCTGTAATAACCGTTGTTGTTGTCTTATTTTTTTTTTTTTTTTTCGTAATGCAATATATGCTACTTTGATTTCTACATTCCGATCTAAAAAGGCGTACGAACATGGAACCGCTACGTCGAAAAATCGTTTCGACGCGCGAATTGTAATCTAACAATCTTTCTAATCTCAACGCGCTAATTATGAAGCTGAGTCGTGATACGAACCAAGCACGTAGAGCAACGCAAATAATTGTAACAGAAATTATACAATCTCTCTCTCTCTCTCTCCCTCTCTCTCTCTCTTTCAAATTTAACAAAGGTTTCACAAAACTTTCCTGAACAATTTGATTCGTAAATTTCTCAACTAATACAAGTATAATATTATTTTATTAAGAAGTTGTATACATTTGCATTTTTTATTGTCGCTTATGCGATATATTTAACGTTGCACCTAATCGCAAAAGCACTAACGTGATACGTGCTCGACGTAACGCGTGTCCTCGTTCGCGAGGTTGTGGTCGTCGTTGATGGGACACGACGGCCAGTCGGTCGCAAAGCAGATGAAGCAGTTCATTCCGTAGAAACTAGGAGAACAACGGCGCGCGCGACACGACGAATCGGCGCGCATTGTCGTCGTAGCGGAGCATCGCGCGCGTTGTGTAACCTCATCGTTATACGTATTTGTAACGACACGTTTGCGCGTACCTTATTACTCTATTCTATATTTCATCTATAGACACATTTTCCAGAACAGATCGTTTAATTCTGACAATCTTACACGGAAAAAAAAAATGATGTTGAATCAACAGTATCAGTTTAATTGAAATATATTTTGTTGATGCAACATCAATATTATTGCACTATACACAGCAGATATAGTTGGTTTAAGAATCTAGACATTAAATTAATCGCATATGCAATTGAATGAAGTATTTATTTTTGTGCCAACTCGTGACGTCAACTTTAATTGAAGCGACTCCATTTTGTTTCTGTGTACTTTCAACATTGTTCGAGGAAATTAATATGAGCTAAGAACTATTGTTTTTCTTACGTTTAAACACATCTTTGTGATTTAATAAAGTTATCACAATATACGTATCATTTTTAGAAGGAGAGAGAGATTGATTGATTGATTGATTGATTGATTGATTGATTGATTGATTGATTGATTGATTGACTGATTGATGCTTTATTTTTTAGGCGCTCTGGGACAGGTCCTCTCAAGCGCAACTTAACAAACATAAAATAACTACAAACTTAATAAAAAATAAAAGTATATTCAATAAAATAAAAATAAGAAAAATAAGAGAGAGAGAGAGAGAGAGAGAGAGAGAGAGAGAGAGAGAAATGAGTATGATAAATAGATGAATATAAAATATAACATGACATTAAGAATAAAATATGAAAAATAATATGCTGAATATGAAAATTAAGAAATAAGACCAAATAAGAGAGAGAGAGAGAGAGGATGAATTTTTTACAGAAGTGAATACATTTCAGTCGGGAATGTTATAGTTTTTTTTTTTCGCTTACTACTTTCTACGCAATTAACTCTCATACGATTAATTTCCATCTGTATTGTTTCTAGCGGTTTAAACCTGCGAGCCTATAATACACGTTGTTACATCTGATTATTACTGAAACGCGAGCATGAGCGTACATAGCGCGACGCGTAAAGCGACACCGAATGTGGTTTGAAAGCGCGTGATTCTTTAAAACAGGCGTGACAGTTTGAACCGCCGGCTCGACAACGCATGTGTATGCAACGGGTTACAGCAATAACGATTATTCAAAAGCGGGGCGCGTGCACCGCGCGTAATGTGCGCAACGGGGAATCCATTTTTCTTTTGAAAGCCGATGCGTCGAAACGCGCGTCGCGACCGGCAGCAGTGCACCGGCGCATTTTCATTTGCACGGACGAATATCGTAATTGCATCTGTAATCGTGCGCACCTCGCCATTCTTTTATTTCTCTCTCTCTCTCTCTCTCTCTCTCTCTCTTTTTTTTTATCTCGCTCGCACACCCCGTGCGCTGGTTGCGCATTCATCGGCGATGCGACGAAAAAAATCGCCTCGCATCGACGCTGAAATACCGCGCGCCATTATACAGCGAGTCATTTTTACCGTTCCCGGACAGAAGAGTACGGATTTCGGTCGAAATTAAATCATTTCGCGTTGTCGCAACGCGGGAGAGAGAGAGAGAGACGTAAACGGGGGGGGAGGGTGATTAACGACGGGTCGAGCCAGCGAAATTTGTCATAAACATGTATTACGGCTTGTGCCTGTCGAAAATTTGCGGTATTCAATCGCAGAATTACGACCGTCGTAGTTCGCGTCGAAATCCGATCGTACATTTTTTACGCCGGAAGCGAGCGTTCTCATCGATCGCGCGCGCGCGCGCGCGGTCACAAACGTCGGAGACGCGACGTCAGATCGGGAAAAGAAAGAAACGAAAAAAAAAAAAAAAAGATTCTAGAAATTCGCGGTTAAAATATCCGCTAAAGACGACGATGTGGCGGAAGCGATACGCGATTGTGATTTCGCGCAAAGAAAAGAATGTGATCCGAATAAATTTTGCGCGATAGCTTATCTCGTAGAAACGACGATTACGTAAACGCGTCGTTACGCAAGAAGCAGCAAATGCCTATCAGTTGGCAGATTATGATTCTCTTGTTCACCGATTTAGCATATATAGCTGCCAGCTGTGAATATGTACAAGTTTTTTTTTATCGAAGTCAAGTTTTTTTAAACAAAAAAGAAAAAAATTAGTAGAAGATCTTTGTATAATTTGGTTTTTTTTTAGAGAAACCATTATTTTTCTTATATTGTTTTTCTTATATTTTCGTATTGTTTGTGTTTTATTTTCGTGCAATTTAAAAAATATCGCGCACACTTGACAAAACAAAGTAGGTAGCTTCTTTTCAGCCGCGCGTGTGTATTATCTTCTCGTCTTTGAATAAACTGAAAACCCCCGAGCGCTCTGTGAAGTTTGACTGACGTTTACCTCTTTCGTTACCTTCGACGATGGTCGAAAACCCGGAAGCGATAAACTTAGTGTGTGTACAAAGCGAAAAGATACGTTTTGTGATCGCGAAAAGTGAGAGAGAGAGCTCGCGAGAGCTCGGCCGTGTGTCACGAAACGTCGTCATTCTCGTCGAGGATGATATTTAGGTCGTGTTAACAGTCGCGTCGCGACTGACGGGAGTGTTGTTAACGAAATGTAACGCTCAATAGAGACCGGTGTATCCGCCTACACGCGCACACACATGCTCGCACACACATCAAGGTTAGTGACACGCTTCTTATCTCGAGATACACACCGCTGTTTGTGTCGTCGTGCCAAGATTCGTCGCTCAAGACGTCCGATTTGTCACCTCCGACGAGGTTTTCATATCGCAAAAACAGGAAACACTATAAAGTTTTAAAATCTTTAGACACAATATATCTATTTGTTTGCGCAAGTGGAATCGAAAATGTGTCACATAAAAAAGTGAAATTTTTTACGTGGTCAACAAATAGACTACTTGTTGACTATACGCGTATTTATTTTACGACGTTATTATATTTGACCGTTTATTTTGAAAGTGGTGTAAGTCCATTTTTTCTTTTGCTTCGAGAAACTTATAGGTTAACATATCTGTCAATTATGAATTATGAATTACGTGATATCTAATTTTTTTTTTTCAAAAATGGACTTACACCACTTTCAAAATAAACGGTCCAATTATCACATATGTTAACTAAATGTTGACATTTGTAATATATTGCAAAATGATATATAAATAACAGTCAGTTCGCAACATATAATACGTATACTTGATAATATGCCACTTACGTAAATTGCCAAAACGATGACAATAACGTGACACGCCAATGTAACATGCCAATTCCAGACATGTGACTCATTCGCATCTTAATCATGGCGCAACATGCCACCTATTACGTAGTACGGTGCAAGTGGCGGACGTATTATGAGAGGTCTGGCGTCTTCCGCTTTAGATATATATATATTATATATATCGTCGGGTTTCACGAAAGTAAAGCCGGCCTTCGCGTGCTCCGAACGTCCGAGTTCGCTCTTGCTTGTTGTGCGCGCCTCTTAATAATGTAATCGCATCGAGGAGAGCGCTCGAAGAACGAGGAGCGTACTCGAAAGATATTCGCGAGCACAAACTTTCATCGGAAATTTACGCGGAACGGTGTATATGAGCGAGAGTTAATAAAGTATCCGAACGCGCTTGCCCTTTTCGCGAAGTCCGTTTTTGCAAGTCCGCGTTCCCACGATATTGCGCAATACATTGCGCGAGAAATAAAAGTCCGAGACGTGAGAGACGGCGTTCAAAAGCGCGCACTTCGACAAAGCTTCACATTTTGTTTTTTCCCTAATTTGAGGAGCTGCGCGATGTCAATCGTCATACAATCGTAGAATTCTAATCAATCGGCACGCGCCTATCGGTGTTTATTAACGAAAGGGTGAATTTCGGCCACTCGGGGATATAATGTTTCTCTCGGTTCTCCCTGTGCTTATAAACAACGCTTGCGGAATATTGCACGGAGCAGAGCGGACCGCGGAACATTATTTCCGGACGAAGTGGCATAATGTCTGAACCGGTTAGTTCGGCAAACTCGCATCCGGACGAATGTAGTCGGGTGTGGTAGTCGTTAACCGATTTCGCAGGAAGGTAGATGATAAAGGAGAGAGGGATGAAATCAGTTCGCTGTGAAACACACGTACGCTCACGGTGACGCGGTTCAAACACAGTGTGTTTCCGCGCTTCGGACTGGTTAGTTTTCTTCCTCCCTTCTCGGCCATCTATTCGCCTCCCCCTCCCTCCCCCCCCCCCGAATTTCCATTACCGCGTATTAATTTCTGGTCGTTGAGCATCTCGATTGGAAACAAATCGATCGCGCGAAGAAGTTGGTTGGTGGAGATAAAGAGCGAGAAGAGAAACGGAAATATAAGTAAGTTTCTCTAAAGCAAGTCAATGTTTACAATCGGAATGTTACTGTCTCGGTCCACGTTGAAGACTGTGAGACGATAAATTTTGCTTCGAGCAAAATTACAAATGTTTGATTCACAGTTCGTTTTGCATGAGTCCAGATAAGACATATCGAATATCGAGATAAGATAGTCCGCGCTGCTTGCCAAGTGATGGGTTTCGTATATCCGAGTAACTGAATAACGTACAACGTAATAATATAATTAACGGATTTCTCTGTTTGTTTCTTCTTCTTGCGTTGTCTTATGGAATTTTTTTTTCGGAATTATCAAACACGGTCTCTCGCATCTCTCTCGCAGAGAATTTATTTTTCTTTGTATATATACATACTAGAACATAATATATTTCTATTTCGCGGGATGTAAGAGAGAAAGACGACTCGATTTTTTGTACAAATTAATATCATTCACTTTTACTTCGAGCACGCTGAATCTCTGCGATTAGCGGGCAGATGCTGCTAGTGGGGAAACAGACAGAATCGTTTATCGTTTTATAATCTGCGGGAGATGCTAGATTATTCGAGATATTTGATCAGAAGAAATAGAGTGACAAAACAAGACAAGAAGGGAAGAAGAAAGGGAAAAGCTGAGAGAAGATAGAGAGTGCTTGATTCTTTATTACATCGAAAAAATTATATTCTTGTAAGTAGAAGATTTTATAATTAAAAAATCTTTTTAAAGATTTTAGATGATATTCTTCTGAAATTAAGAATATATTTTTAATTTAAGAATATAGTCTTTTTCGACAGTGAGATATATATGTTTTTCTATAGAGGCTTTTTGTGCACAGCGCGTCAGAAATTCGAAGAGTAGGCGCGGGGGTCGGAGGACAAGCGGGGCCGTACGATTAAACATAGGTAAAAAAATTAAACATAGGTAATATGTATGAGAAACTTTAAAATGATAAAAATAAAATTATTTAAAAAATCTTACAAAATATCGTTATTAACGCAAGAGATATATAGATTACGTATACTGATTATATATGTATAAATCTAATTAGTATATATATTCTAATCAGTATATATTCTTATCAATATTACTATTTAGAGAATTTTCCTCTTAAAATAGGAAACTCTTCTTGGCGCCTATTTTAGTATAAAATATACTTAAAGTAAAGTGGGATATCCTCAAAACAAGAATACAATTTTTTCGGTGTAGAATAGAATAGAATGGAAGATAATATATATTATTGATTTTCAAATAAAACAGATTATTTCGGTTTAAATCATGGCAAACGTAAATGTAGGTGTACACAAAAGCGCGCGCGCGCGCAATTGTGCGTGCGTGCGCACTAGTTCAATCGCTTCTCGTACTTAGCAAAAAAACTTTTGTTTTTTTTTTCAATTAAGTAAGAATGGAAAAAAATCACAAGATAATTTATACATCAAAAACTATGTGTTATGAGACACATAACACGATCCTTTTGTGATCAGAATCGTTATAATTAATTAAACAAAAAAATTATTAGCTGTCTAGAAAAAAATATATAACAGAAATATATTTCGAGTACTTTAATAGACGCATAAAACATCTGTCTGCATATAAAAAAATTTTATTCAATACTTTTTTCAAGTATAATGCAAATATGTCTCAAGTATGTAAATTACAATATATAAGTAATATTAAATTGAGAAACGTATAAATGTGTTTCCTGTCCGCAAAGCACTATGACTAGATTGAACGCGACTATTTTGTAGACGATATCAGTACAAAGACAGACGGCTGAAAAAGCGTCACGAGTATTGACAGGTACGGTGAGAAACTGCCTGGGTTAATCGCAGAAAAAGCTATGGAACCGAGCTCGGCGACACTGGCAACGAGTTAAATACCTCGCGTCGAGTCAGTCGTCGAGCTACAGGACGCAGAAAAAGCGAGTCTTTAAAAGACCACTCCGGTTTTCACGTCCAAGTGATTCAAAAGACAATCAATAAAATAAGTTGAAGTTATAGGAGAGAGTTAAATAATATTAGTTTATAGTAATTTGTTTATACGAATTACCTAATATTTTTGAAAAAAAAAAAGACGAATAAATAACAAATATCGCACGAAAACTGAGAGATTCCAGGTTCGACTCCTGGCCGAGATGTTTTTTTTTTTTTCGTAATATTATTAAATTAGATAAGGGAGAAAAACCGATATTTCTCGTATATGTGATGCAAATTCAGCATCCTATATGAACTTACAAATTGAAATTTCAATTAAAAAATTCATGAGTATGAGGAAGGTCGGTAAAAAGTACCGATTTTTGCTTCCGAGAAGTAAAATATATGTGAATTATTGTTGTTAATACTTTACAGAATATGAAAGCATGTTTTTTAAGTCTCGGAACCAATAGGAACTTAATGAGATTTGATAATAAAGATGTATTATAATATATTACAATATCGGTGGTTTTCAATTGTCGTGTAAAGTATTTTACAAAGAGTTTGACCGATTTTTTCAAATTCGGTACGGAAGTACCCTTTGGGGACAGGGTAATATTCCTGTTGATTTTTGGGGAAATCGATTCGAGCATCCAGGAGAAAGTGGAGAAAGTATTTTGTCACAGATGCCAAACCGATATATCGTTAATGACTACATTTCCAAACGGTACTTGGGAAATAATTTATTTAAGACAAATACACAATTATTTAAATATTATATATTTACGAAGCAAATATGACTTATCTCAAAATCGATTTATTTGATGTAGCAAATCGGCGCAAAGATAAAGAATATCTATTTGTATCTACACGATTTACTTGAAATCATTATCAATTAATAATGTTTACTTGCCATAAATAAAGTTGTTTCGTGTAAAATCAAAAATATTATCAAATATAATAGAATTTTTGGTTTAAGACATATAACATTCTGATGTAAAAACCGATCTCGGCATTAGCTGTTTTTTTTTTTTTTTCATGTAGTCTAAGTTCTTTTTTATCACATTCTCTCTTATCCCAAATAGCGAGAGACAAGAGGACTCACCTTAACCTTTTTGCTCCGGGGATTTTTCCTTTAAAATTGACCTCGCATTTTAGCTGAAAAAGTTAATAATAACCTGCTACCCCCCCCTTCAAAGTTAATTTTGAAGGTCAAAGAAGTAACCAGGATTTTTTTCAATTTTTTTCCTAAATTTAGTGCATTAAATTGACCTTATAAACATCTATTACGTTCGCTTTTCTTGCTGGTCCATATATGGACCAGTCCCGGAGCGAAAAGGTTAAAAAAGCATCCCAAAAATAGTGAGAGGCGCGGAAACTCACGTTCAAAGCGCACAATTGACCAAGGAGTATCAAAAATGTTTGGTAATTATTTACTTTAGGAGAGACCTTACCCAATTTTGACGACCTTGAAATATGTTGTCAAGGTCAACATTCTAAACAATATTTCCTTATAACGTATAACCGCCGCTCGGCTTTAGTTTTTGAAATATTCACAAAAAACTTTAGGCACATTTATCTTACGATTACACTTCATTGTTCATGTTTTTTTTTTGTTTTGTAAGCGTGTAGGCAAGGAGGGCTGCGCCCCCTGCAGAGGAGAAGAGAGGAAAAAAAACCTAACTTAACCTAACCTAATCCAATCTGTGTTATTACAATATCATTAATGTCACGATGCGTAATGTACGTTGCTATATTGCAGTAACATGTTAGAGATTGGGTTGAGTAGGCTTTTTTTCGGGGGACGTGCCTTCTTCTGCGAGAGAGATAAAGCCTCTCCCGCCTACACGCTTACAACACGAACATAGTACGTAAATGTTTTTTTCTGAATGTTTACATTAATTACTGCTTTCACACTGTTATATCATTAGTTCGAAATACCATTAGTTCAAAAATATATCGCAAGGACGGGCATAATTCGTCTTTGCCACCTAATGCTGGGAATAGACTATGCGCGCATTCGCGATTCGCGCCGATTCGTGATTCGCGATTATACAAACACACTTTTTGCGTGTATTCGCGTGACTACTACGTAGCTACGTAGCGCATCGCTACGAATCGCGAATCACGAATCGCGAATGCGCGCATAGTCTATTCCCAGCACAAGCGTGTACTTAGTTTTTTGTGAATATCTCGAAAACTAAAGTCGAGCGGCGGTTATATATACAAGAAAAAGTTGTTCAGAATATTGACCTTGACAACATATTTCAGGGTCATCAAAATCGACGAGGTCCCCCTAATGTAAATAATTATCAAATGTTTTCTATCGACCCGTCACATGCGATATGCTAACGTATAACACAAAACTTCCCTCTTCCGTGAGCCTGAGTCAACGTCTTCAAAACTCTCAACAGAAATATTACCCTGTTCTCAAAATACTTCCGTACCGAATTTGAAAAAAGTCGGTCAGATCGTTTGCGAGATACTACACGCGATATTTGAAAAAAAACCGCTGATATCGTAATATTACATCTTTAGTATCAAATCTCATTAAGTTCCCATTGGTTCCGAGTTCTAAAAACCTTGTTTTCATATCTTGTGAGGTATCAACAACAATAATCCACACGTATTTTACTTTCCAGATGATGGGCAAAATTCAGTACCTTTTACCGACACTTCTTTACACTGAAAAATATACGTATATACATATTTATATATTTATTTCGCACGAACATCCAGCGTTGGCTCTTATTGATCGATTTATTGTTAGTTTATAATTTCGAGAGCTTTATTTCTTTGTTCAAATGAATATTCTTGAGTTTTTTTGTTTGTTTCTTTTTTTTTTTGGTATTTATGATATAATTCACGGTTCTTTCTCTCTTGTTATTCCAGCAACAGAAATTTTTGAAGAGGACGGCCGAGGATTTGGAGACAGCTGGTGGTGCCACTAGCGATGGCGGCTTCGGAGAGCCGCAAGTTAAGCTGCAGTGTACGCAGCCGCCACATCAGCATCAGCAAGGCCCGGGCGGAGGTGGAGGACCACCGCATCACGGCCATGGTCAACATCAGCCGGGAAACGGCGCAAATTCGACAGGACCGGCACCTGGAGGCGGAAGCGGTGCCTCAGGTTCTGATGGGAACGAAGGCCTCACTAAATTCCAAGTGCAGATCGTTCAGCAATTGGAATTTACGACATCAGCGGCGAACAATACACAGGGACAAGCGATGACCACGATATCGAACGTGACGGTGAAGACATTGGCAAATGCGTCAGTGAAAAGTGATCTCTTGAACACATCGCCATCACCGAAACAGTCTGGTCCGGATACAAATGCGTCTGCGGTATCCAGGCCGCAGTCCGGTCCCGGGAATGGTCCCGGTGGTCCTGGCGGTCCCGGCGGTCCTGGTAGTGGTGGCGCTGCCGGAGCAGCTGGCACTGGCGGTATGGGCTGTGTCGACATCGGTAACCTAGTCGAATGCAAGCAGGAGCCCGATAACGAATTCGTTGATCTGGAACAGTGCGCAGCAGCGTTGGAAAAGGACGCGGCGGCAAACGGCACTGGTTTCCCCGGGTTCCCCGAGTTTACAATCGGCGATGATACCGGTGACGAGATTATTACGTCGGACGCGTTTAAGGATCTCATCTCCGAGATATCAGATTTCCATCCGGAGTTTATGAAAGATTTCGATTTTGAAGACAAGAGTGTAGATACATTGGCGAACAACGCTGCCGCGGCAGCTGCTGCAGCTAATAATACAAATAATTCCGCCAACAACAACGGATTGCCGACCACGAACAACGGTCAGATCAAAATCGAAGATGATAAAGACGCGATTCATCAACAATCCCAAAATCAGCAACACGCCAACGGGGCGAACAATAGTATTAACAACAACAGCGTTAGCGCCAATAATGGTAACACGATACCGGCTAACTCGAGCCCCGGCGCACTTGGTTCTTCCCAATACTCGCCCGCTCGACTTCCTTATTCTGGATTAGATTTCAAATCCGAGAGTCCTGCTGCTCAGACACTCAAGCAAATGGCTGAACAGCATCAGCACAAGAGTCAGCAATTAGGTTTGGGTGGATTCAATCCCACAGCGGCCGCGGCGGCGGCCGCCGCAGCGCGAGGTCCGACAGCAAGATCTCCGTACGCCGAATTTCCTCAGTTCGGTGGAGCGTCTGATTATTTAGGTAGTCCTGGTAGCACGGGTCCAACCGGCGGACAAACCCAAGCGACGGCTGGTAATACTGGCTCGTATCACAAGAACAACAGTGCGCCTACCTTCCAAAATCAACAGACAAACGACATGTTTGTCAGTTCACAAACGCAGTTTGCTACAGCGGGTTTGGCGGACATGAAGAGGCCACAGCCAAGTGCCACCGGTGGCAAGCCCGGTATGCTCGGTCCCAGCGCTGGTTACAAACAGCAGTATTCGCCATACGGAAGCCCCGGCTCGATGCCAAATCACGGAAGTCCAGGATATCCTTTACCGCCTAGAGGATCTCAAGGAGCCGGGCCTAATCAAACCGGCTCGCAGGGACCTTTCAACACAACTTCCACACCGCCAAGACCTCCTTCTGGACCCGGTACGTCCACGCTGAGTATCAATCAAGCGCAACAACTGCACATCGGAAACCAGATACAAGTAAGTGAAACGATAAGAAAATATCAAAAAAATCGATTGTTTCACAATTTTCAATTCATTCGTTTTTTTATCATATCGATTACGCGCATTGGATATCTTAATATTATAAATATAATAATTAATAGAAATTTTTATTTTATCGCAAATTATAATATCTAGATAAATAATTAAACCCAAGACTAGGGGATGTAATAATTTATTATCGTTTTTGTCATATTGCATATCCATAATAAATTCATCATGTATATTCATCGTATATGTCGATAAAACATTCTGCGCTTAACACCTTCTCGGTTTGAACAAATACAGTTATTTGAACTAATTCCGAGTTTTTGTGTGTGGAGTTTTCAAGTTTTGATACAATGATTTCTTTCAACCGAGAAAGATCACTGTTGCCAATCGGTTGCCTATCCCAGCAATCAAGGCAAGCTGCGCGAAACAATCGAGCGCTACTCGATACCGAACCAAGTGATATCTGTTGCGCCGCGACGACGCGTCTATTTTTGTTCGGCGGCATCGCGGGACGTCGTTGGCGACGACGGCGACGGCGACAACGACAGTGGCGGTGGCGGTGGTGGCGGCGTTCTTGGTCGTCGATGAAACGCGGAGAAATACACGAGAGTTGAAAGTGGGAGGGAGCGCCGGCGTCACGGGGGCGCCGCGACGCGCAACAAGTAGTCTCATTCCTCCCGCCGCCAGCGCAACCCCTCTTTATAAATTTTCCCTCTCGCCAGAGTCCACTTCCCGCGTTCCCGCACCCTTCTCCTCTCTCTCTCTCTTTCTCTCTCTCTTTCTCTCTCTCTCGCCGCGCCGACGCTTCCGGGCAAAGCTGCGGAGAGAGGAAAGAGGGGAAAGAAGGGGTAGCGTGAGGGGTTGCGCGGCCGTGCACAGCCGGCGTCGCGACGCCACTGCCGTCTGCTCGATTTAACCCTGCGCCTGCAATCCGCGTCAATACGCGCCAAAGTGGTAGTCGCGAAGCTGCGCTCGTTGACAATACGTGCGCGACGCCGCCATCATCGTTGTTATTTTGCAATAAATGTGTTGACGATTAAATAGTTCATATTTGCGCAATTATATTCTGAACGAATGAAAAGGACACGCTTGTCTCGTTAAATTACATAAGAGAGACGCGCCCCCCTTTCTCTTCCCCTTTCTCCCGTTTCAATCCGCTGCAAATGTCTATAAAGGGATTTCTGAGTAACAGCCACGTCCACGCGAAAACGTATTTCCGATAAACAATGGAAGTTAATTGTTAGGAAAACTGACGTGACGATCAAACGAGCGTATTTATCTCAGCGAAAATTAATAGTAGTAATAAATTTATATAATATAATACATACAATAAAATATATAATTTAATATATTTTAAACAACTATAGGATTGAGCAAATTCGATTTTAATATTATTTCAAACAAATTGGTGAATTTACGTTAATTAGAATCCACAAAAGATATTCAGAGCAATTCTGCAATTCGCAATGTTCATCGGGTCACGGAAACTCGCAGGGTCAGCCGTCTCTTTTACGCCAATCTAGGAAACTTGCTGACCATGATAGAAAATGGATGATTCTTCGGCATAGTGCGCGGAGGAGAGAGAGAGAGAGAGAAAGAGAAAGAGAAAGAGAGAGAATACCCTCCGTTATAAAATCCTTTGGTCCATTGTGACGGCGCGGCGGCTGTGCAGACAGATCTTATCTGCTCGTATCCCGAACGGATTTGGACTCTGCTCCTAGTTGTGCTCGGTCGTACGAGTACGTTTCTCCCTCGTAAATCACATTAGATAAGCGCGTATTTGCATCTCAATGTGCCGCGGTTATAATGACGCTCTTTTCTTCCTTCTCTTTATTTTTTGACGTTACCGCTGCTGCGTCTCTCTTATATTTGTACAAGTATATCTGTTTTTTTTTTTTTTTTTTTGTATACTTTTGATTTTACTACTTTGATTTTCATTTTATTTTCAACAGCTGTGATTTTTTGAATCGTTTTGTGCAATTTTGTGCTCGGTGTAAAAACTCACTGAGTGAGGTATAACATCATCATTGACTATATGATAAATGCGATAAAAATATATCCACAAGATTGTGGTACGTTCATTATATATTGCGTGATGTGATAACGAGATTAGCGCGCGCGATATATTGTACAGTCATAATTAATCATTCTCAAAGGACTTCGCATCGGTTGAAGCTCTCTCTGGTGGTTGTTGCTTGCGGATCGATAAATTTTGTCTCAACGGTAGAATATTATTAATGCTCACATAAAAAATGATAACCGCGCGTGACGTTTGGTATCGTTATCGATATCTTCAGACAAAATTCACAAAATGTCGAATATCTCGGAGCAAACCAAAAATAAGTTACAGAAACTGTTATTCATTTCTTGCGGAAGACATCAAATTTAATCAATGTCCGTTTTTTTTTGTTTTTTTTTAATATCGAATTTTCTCTCTCTACTTTTTTTAACAAATTCTCCTTGAATCTCTTCGGAGATGTGTTACAAACGCGATTTCCAAAAACGCGTTTACTTTAGAATTCGCGATGATGTATTGTACGAGCAATCGACACTTACATATCATTACGCACACAAAACGGGATTTTGTCACGTTGTTTTCGTAATATCTTGTCGTTGGACGCTTCGAATCGTTATCGAAACGGAAGTCTCGAATCGAAATCGGAGTATGTCGCTCGCTTATCGAGCTTCGGAAGCTACCATTTATGCGCTGATAGCGCAGAATACTTCGAAGTCGCAATCACACGTCGATAAATCTTTCCCTGAATTACGACACTAAAAAAACTTGATGAAGTGAGATGGAAGATATTATTGAATCCGGACGATTTTTTTCAATTAAAAATGTATTACAATTTTTAACGTTTGGCGTTACGCACAGCTAGAAAATATCATACATTTGGTAATTGAGTTATTCTTTGTTTAAGTACGTGTGTGTGTGTCGCGCTGGGTGGAGAACACATAAATTTAACCGGATATGGTGGGAAGCAACGCAACGTATCCATCGTGGGTGGGAAAGCACAGCGTATCGAAATGTGCAAATCAAACGTGTCGCGATGTAATTCGTAAAACTCATTCGGTAAATACGATGCGATCGATACAATTTGCGAAGCGCTTGCAACCATCCCCGCTTTCTCCTCTTTTGTGAAAGGGCGTGTATATGTTTATAACCGTTAAGCGCGTTTTCGAAACATTTAAACCGCGTCTGTGTGCTCGCAACGAATATTAATTCAACGCCAATTACGAAAGTCAAGTTGGGAATTGCTATGAACGCGCGCGCGGATATTCAATAAAAATTTCTGTTGCGGGAGAAATTAACGATAAAAAAAAAAAAGAAATATAACGTTAGTTTTGCTTGTCTTGACACTTTGTCGGACAATTGCGTGCAAGAAAAAAGGAAAACAATTATAACAATTACACATAGTTTAGAGTCCGGAAATTACCACTCACGCGAATTTGTGCTTTTTGAGAGATTAGGATCTTTCAGCGAGACTACGTTCTGCTTCGGCGGCGAGTTTGCAAACTATTGTTTGAAATCGACTGCGTGAAAAAAAATCAACCGTTTTTTTTTTTTTTTTTTTTAAATTATACACAGGTCTCGAAGACGCGTAAATATATTTTCAATATATGAGAGAGACATGATTAATTGTTTTGCGAGGAGACAAATGTATGTACGTCGAATCTTTTACACCACAAAACTTATATAACAGACGTCTATGAGAAGATACAAAACGAGAGATTTATTGATTTAAAATTTAAACAAATTTAACTAATAAATGAATGATAAGTCATTGAGAGCCGTTCGCTGGATGTTATGCGGAAAATATGTCTATATATATATATATATATATATGTGCGTGTGTGTACACATATATAATCAAATTCACGTTTTTTTCACGTGAGTTTTTTTGAATTGTAATTACAATTCTAATAATCATATAGGATGCTCAACTTGCATCTCGTATGTGAAGAACCCCCCGAATATCCCCCCAAATTAATTTAAAATATTGCGAAAAGAACTCCTCAGCCAGGAGTCGAACCTAGAATCTTTATTAACCCTCGGGGAACACACTTATTTTTTCAATCAAGAAGAACAATCTGGGTCAATTTGACCTTGTCCACTTTTTGAGATGCTACCATTTAAAATGCACTTATCCGATTGGCTTGAAAAAATTTTAGGATATATATTTTGAACAGTTTGGAATACGCCTATATAGTTTTTAAAGTGTCGTTAACATTATTAACGTTGTAAAAAAATATGTTACAAAAAAGCAAAATTGAAGCAAAATATTTTGATCAAAGTCGACGAACAGGGTCAAATTGACCCGGTGTGTTCTCCGAGGGTTAAACAAAAATTTAAATTTTTCAAATTCATACAATTTATATACCACAATATCGGAATTTTTTTTAAATCAAAATTAGTGACAATTTGACGATTCAAACTCAGAAAAAAAAGACAGTTTCAGCGAAGTAGCTTTATGAAATAGCTTTCTCGGTGAGAAAGAATAATGCGGACTTCTCGGAATTTTCTTTTCAACGTCGCGAGCAATGTCAAAAATTTCACGCAGATGTTTCCAGTGATAACTTAAGCGTGCACAGCGTGTTTATCTCAGTAGTGCAACTTTATTTATAACAAGTCGAAAGTTGAACCAAAGAATTAAACTCTCTGACAGAAATGACTATTTATGCTTAAAAAAAACAAAAATTATCGAGAGTTCGCGACGTTGCTATGTCGGTTTGTAATGTAGGGGAAACCGGGGCACAAAGTAACATCCAAAATAGATTGTAAAAAAAAAAAAAATGTACGCAATATTATGCAATATTAGGTACATTATATAATAGTCACATCCTTTAGCTTTAAGAAAAAACAAATATTATTCTTATATATCTTTACACAAAATAGTATTTTAATGTTAAGTACAATCGCGCAGATTTGTCAACCTGCCCCATACCCAGGGTTAATTGTCACATGTCTTTTATGCAGAGAAACAATAAGATAAAATTTCTGTTTTTTATTTTATTAAATTTATTGAGAGTACATAACATTATACATTAAGTATAAAGCATTTATACACAATATTAATAATCATATATATATATAAAACAAGTTTAAATGATTCCACAATACTAAATCAGTTAAAAACTATAAAACATAATTAATAATCTAATCTTTAAAAAAAAAAAACAATGACAGATACTGAAAAAGTTATAACGACGCATAACGATCACTGCAATTACTTCTTCGCGCATGCTCACCGTGTGACAACTTATCCCGTCTCAATTTGAGTCAACTTATCCCAAACGTTCATTTTAAATAAAAGATATTATATGTATAAACTGCGATGCGATGACGATTAAATAAATATATAGGAAAACTTATTTAAAACTACCATATTTTCTATACATAAGATAAAATTGCAATTAGAAATTTTAAAATCAATGAAATTATTGTACTAAAGAATCGAGATCAGAAAAATCTACTTGCCATAATCCAGTTTTACAAAAGTGCTCGTAAATATCATATATAAATGTTTTTAAGAAAAGTTCTTTCGTACACGTTACTAGCACAACTAGTAGCAACTTACAATAAAAGGAAGAATATTTTCCAAGATTTAGTAAGCAAGATAATAGCAGTTTGACAACTAACCCCGTGTCACAACTAGCCCCGGTCTCCCCTATATATAATCGTATTCAGAATCGTGTGCGCAGAGACGTCAATCTACGTTTTTTACGCTAGCAATTATCCTCTGGTTGGAAACATAAATACTTTGCTCTTATTGATACTTTATTTATAATCGGTTAATTCCTATACTTCTCTGTCTCGTATATCGTTTGTAATTTGAAGCAGCTTTCTTGTGAAACTGTTGTGCGCGTGTCGAAGGTTTCTCAGATTATAATTCCCAATTATTTGCTGCAACTTGTATTAATTTTGTGTTGGGTCGATAATATCATACCGTTAATTGTCCCTTGATCGAAATAAAATAGAACGACGCGCGGTTGGTAACCCTGTCTCTTCACCTATGCAAAACAGTGTCCGTTGGTTTAATTGACAAAATATTCAAATCGATCGGTTTTGAAACGCACATTGAATCGCCAAGAAGCCAATGGCATCGCGCATTTGAATGTTAATTCAAGAGTTTAAAGCTTTCCTTTCTTTCTCTCTTTCGGATAAACACAACGACTGTCGTCATTTGTTTGTCAGAGTCAAGAAGATCAGTAAGATACGCGGTTTTTCCAAAAGCCGATGCCAACGATGTCAATCTGCATACCGTAATGAGCATAAAAAAAAGAACGTCGTTTTCTTTCGTGCGACTTTTATTTTGACCTTTTCTTCGTACGAAGTTCATCCGCTCTGTCATGTCGTTCGAATCAAGTATTTCCTGTCTTCTGACATCGATAGTTCGCGTTTTATCAAACGCTTTTAATCATCGGCGAGATTGTTTTTACCGCGCGTGTTGACCAGGAGTGAAATACTTGGGTGCCGATTCATGATGGTTCCCGATAAAAAAAAAAAAAAAAAAAAAAAAAACTGCCGTAGATACATCGGCGCACCGATATGTATTGGTATCCGCTGTATTTTCCCAGCTAGCGGATATATACTACAGCCCCCCGTGTGTATATTTGCACACTCATACGCGCAGGGTCAGCGAGCCATAGAAAAACGCGGTGGCAGCGCGCCGCTCTTTCTCTCTCTTTCTTTCTCTCTTTCCTCTCTCTCTCTCTCTCTCTCTCTCTTTTTCTCTCTCGACGCAACGTTGTTCCCAATTTGTTTCTGTACCGCGTGTGCGCCACTTGAAACGTGATTCGATAATGAAACAGCACTCGCGTCCGTCGTCGAGCCGAATACCGTCGCGTGCGAAAGAGGCCTCGTGTTATTCGACACACAAACGTGTCCCAGGTGTCAGTCCCGAGGTGTTAATTTGACATAATTGACTTTTTATCTAATTTGCACGAGAGAAAACTTCTCGCGTCTTTGTGTGTGACAGACATTTTATATCGTTTTTGAATTTGTCTATTTCTTCTTCGTTGGAAGAACTTTGGTGTTTCTTCCTCTCTCTCTCTCTCTCTCTCTCTCTCCCTCTCTCTTTCCATATTGCTTCTCGACTTATCTTCTAACTTTAAATTACACGTTGTATAAATAATCGCGCACATTTCTCGCTCGAGAAAATTTAACGCAGTGTAGTTCGAGAAAATTAACGTTCGCGCGACGAGAAGCAGTTACGATAAATCGTAAATGGAGTGGCGTAAATTAATGCCGCGTTCTTATCAAAGAAGGACGCGACGATGCACCGTTCTGTGAACGTTCGCGTAATCGTTGCGTTCGCGCGTTGCAAATTGCGACGAGCCATGTAACTTCGCGCAATTTCTATCGCGCCTCACGTTAAAAGCCTGTTATACAATAAGTCGTATATATCGTCGGATGTCACTAAGTCTTTATTATCGAGGCTGGTTCTCGGTCAAACCACTGGACGTTTAAATTTTAAATAGCAAACGGGAGGTTACATTGCAACAGCCACGCATTGTCTGTATATCAGTTTAGTCGTATCTAAATTTTTATATTGGAATGGAAAAAAAACTAGAGAAATATTTAATATATTTTGTACATATGTATACAGTCTTTTGATAATACGCGTTGTTTTTTTTTATTTTTTAATTTTTTTTATTTTTAAGGCACATTATATCATTCTGTAGAGAAAGAGAGAGTGCGCGCGCGCGCGTGTCTCGGTAGAAGATATGGTTTGCGATTTTACAAGCGGAGACTCGTCGATTCCGCGCGTCGTCATGGAACGACCGTCGTTGTCCGTCGCCGCGCACCGCACAATCGAGCATAATGTATAAGGCGCATTCCACAATGCTAGTGCATACCACGCGCTCTGAAATCGATATCCATATCCCTCTGTTCGCAACCTACATCGCGCATTGACTCTGCACAAGTCTGTCCTCGTATAAGTCACGGCCAGATTGACCGAGCATATTCTCTCTTCGTAAGCAATAATTATAATGTGAATGTCGCAAATTTTTTCTGTTTTCACGATTACGAAGCTTTTCATAATTCGTGACACAAATGCGGCTTACGATACGTGTATATTATATCGTGCTTGCATAAAGATTAACGGAGATATACTTTAATAACGTCACGTCTAACACCCGTGCTCGTGCTCCGTCTGGATGAATTGAATAATTTTTCATACACCGAAAAAATTATATTCTCGTAAGTAGAAGATTTTATACTTAAAAAATCTTCTTAAAGATTTTAGATGATATATTCTTCTGAAATTAAGAATATATTCTTTATTTAAGAATATGTTCTTAATTTAAGAATATAGTCTTTTTTGATAGTGAGATATATATGTTTTTCTATAGAGGCTTTTTATATTCTAATCAGTATATATTCTTATCAATATTACTATTTAGACGATTTTCCTCTTAAAATAAGAAACTCTTCTTGGCGCCTATTTTAGTATAAAATATACTTAAAGTAAAGTGGGATATCCTTAAAACAAGAATACAATTTTTTCGGTGTACACGTATGTCAATTATTTTTTCGACAAACGTCACAATTAAGTACAGCATTAAAAAAAAATCACCGTGAGTTTGCAATGTTAGTTTATGACATAATCGTACTCAGAAACGTGTGTGTGTGCAAAGACGTCAATCTACGTTTTTTACGCTAGTAATTATCCTCATTGGAAACATAGATACTTTGCATATTATATATGTCCTTAAAAAAATAAGAGTATGTATATTTTTTACGTATTCTATAAACCTGTAAGACATTTTTTTTTTTAAAGAAAAGTATTTGTTATCTTTGAAAGAAATTCTTTCTTATGTATATATCGTCACTCCCTACGTATAATCCCGTAACTCCAAAACGCAAATTTTAGAGGAGAGCAGTTTAAAAGTTTAAAGCTTCATATAATGTCCCTAGTTAAGGGATCTTTTGGTTTTAAATTTTTACCTTACTTATGAATTTTTTTTTTTAATACTTGGTGACCACAAAGAACATAACTTTCCGAGTGTCACTATGCAATAAACTGAAAATCCCATATGTGACACTTATGTACACCGAAAAAATTGTATTCTTGTTTTGAGGAGAGATATCCCACTTACTTTAAGTATATTTTATACCAAAATAGGCGCCAAGAAGTTTCTTATTTTAAGAGAAAAATTCTTCAAATAGTAATATTGATAAGAATATATACTGATTAGAATATAAAAAGCCTCTATAGAAAAACATATATATCTCACTATCGAAAAAGACTATATTCTTAAATTAAGAATATATTCTTAAATAAAAAATATATTCCTAATTTCAGAAGAATATCATCTAAAATCTTTAAGAAGATTTTTTAAGTATAAAATCTTCTACTTACGAGAATATAATTTTTTCGGTGTAATTATACGTAGGAAGTGACGATATGTAAGAATATATAAGAATTTCCAATTGTAATATTTTAATCTGCACTTTTTATAGTTTTACGTCGTTCGTTGAATGATATGTGCAAAAAACAATGTCACGGCAATCCAAATGTAAATCGATCATAAGTTTGGCATAAACAATCGCGATTCGATCTTATGACGCGCGTCGATCGTCATCGTTGAATTGACGCAACGCGCGTTCGTCATACCGCATCGTGGAAATATTGCTTGCGGCAAGGCAAGGACGGTGGCGGCCGTGCTGTGCGCGACGCGTACCGCAGATAAACACATGCGTGGCGCACGTAAACGCGCGAACGTTCGTCATTGTTCCACTGTGTGGCTCTTGCCTGTGCTCTTGCCCGCGCGTCGAGTTCGCCATGCGATTGAGGCGCCTCCGCACCTCTCTCTCGTCGTCCGGCGCGGCACGAATCCGGTTGACTTGCTAATTTTAACTCGACCGTGACACCGCGCAAGTACACAACTATACCGCACACGCGGCTTCGCGGCACGATTGTCTCGAGCGAGCGAGCGAACGAACGAACGAACGAACGAGTTGCCGAAGAAATCTCCGTGTGATTCCCCGCGCTCTCGCGCGAGCACGCATACACACGTGCGTGGATGGGAGACGCGACTTTTATGTTCGCTTTAACTCCCGTTTCTGCAACCGCCGATCAAGTCCTCGCTTCTCGCGACGTCGCTCGATAAAAGCACCAACAGCAGCGGGATTATCGAGAGAGAGTCGATGGGAGAATCTCTCCTGCCCATCGAATACGGAATGACTTGCGTATATGTACACACAAGCAACAACGTATGTTAATCCAAGCAGCGCCGAACCATGACTTGTTGGAAATATTAAGGGCGCGTTACACGCGGTATATGGCTGTTTGAAGTACAAACGCGAATGCACGCGTGTGTGCTTTGTTCCGCGAATGATACTGTTGCCAATGAGCCACGCGGGTATAATTTCACGGGGATTACCAGGCTCTTGCTCTGCAAGGATTTCCGTAAATGTACCTCTCAAGGAAATTAACATCCCCATTTGCAAATAGCGTGTGTGTGTGTGTTGCACGCATGATTCTACGAATATTGCCCACCAAGATGGACTTGATATAAGTTTTTTTTTTCATTTTTAATATTAAATCAGTTTTTAATAGAATTTTACACGGTCAAATTGTTGAAATATTGTATTTGTGGGTCTGTAGTAAATGAAAAAAAAAAAAAACAATTTATTAGTTCCTGTATAGATAGACAACAAAGAAACGATATGTTATCGAGTTTTCTGCTATCTTTGTTTAAAAAAAAATACAAAAGCGCGTCAGCGCGTACTTTCGTTTTTGCGCGGTTTTTGACGTGAAGTGATATTTCGAAAAAAATATATATAACAAGGCCGACAAAGTAAGATAAATGATCTAAGTAGCTGTATTACGCACATCCAATGGCGTCATGCATTCTCTTGTACGTACTGATGCTTAATAATTTCTCTTCCTCTTCCTTGCGCTCATAATTTTTCAACAACAAAATATATTTTATTCCCACTCTTTGATACGTAAAATTATAAGTATTTTATAATTAATGTTTAATTATTTTGTGTTTTTTATATTTACTTTTTTAATCATTTTTTCTTCTTCTCGTGTCAAAATTAAAAATTTTGATCGAAAAAATGTGTCATATTCTTTGCGAGTTTACAATATTTCCTCTCAGAGATGCCTCTCTCTCTCTGTCATTGCGAGAGTATCGGCGGCCATCGCTCGGGTCTGGCACGTCGCCGAGGATATCGCGGCGGCCGAACGAACGCGTCGACAAGTAGCCCCGACCGCAAGCACACGCGTATTTTTGGTGCGGTGTTCCGCGGCACGACGGCGACGGCCAATAGTGACCTCTTCGGAGAACTATCGAGCGCCTTCTGGAACTCATAACTATATATTTGATCCAGGCCAGATAAACATCTCTCAAAAATAGTAGCCGACAGGGAGTAGCAACGTGTAGCAACGCAGTTGAAGTGGCTGCCGCCGCGCATTTTTAAATCGCAATTCGTCTTCCAGAAAAAATCGTTTTTTTCCCACTCTCCGACCGCGTAGCGTCACGACCGAAGATACGTATTTTTTCGTACATCGCGTTTTGCAGCGTAGATCGTATGTGTGCCGGTGGTATTGGACGGACCACCACCGCGGAGAGAGATGCGCTCGCACGCTCATGCGCGCACGGTATTCGCTTCGATCGCTTCTCGCCGCGTTTCTTTCCTCGCGCACCGAGATTAGCTCGTCTCTAAAGATAGGTCGGCTACGTATTAATGTCGCCATTGCCGGTAAACGCTGGCGCGCTTTAGAGAGAGCGGACTTCGCGAGGCTTCCTCGTGTGTTCGTCAGGATTGCTTGCAATTTCTCTTGCAATTGTATTTTCTGTGGACGTGTTTTATATAAAACTCACGTTTCAAGATTTCTTTGTAATAATAGAGTTTATTGACGAATGTATATATAGAAATAGATTCGCGCGGATCCCATGCGCGTTCCCAAAACAGGAGATGAGAGATGACGATAAAAAAGCCTTGTTCTCTCAGAACGCCGGCCATCTCTCGTTCAACCGATGCTTCTGATTCACTTCCCTCGTATTTGGCACAAAAAGAGGCCGCGAACCGAACGCAATCGCATGACTGCAAATATAACTCGCGTTTTGACCGACGTGGTATATTACGTTCATAAACGCTTCTTTCAGCTGATCTTTCGGTCCAAGCGATCCTTTATAACTTACTCCTTGACGCATAAATCTCTACGAATATACGAATGCATATCTAATAGAAATGTTATATATAAAAATTCAAAATTTAGGTCAATCTCTCTTTGTCTCTTAAAGAAATCAAAAACTTAAATTCCATCTACGTTCTCAAATTTATCGCAAACTTACCGTTGAAATAATATCTGAACGAATTATTACGTGATTTGACTATCAAACGATAGCCGTCACACAAAGGGGGACTCCTTTTCCATAAGAGAGAGACCCCTTTTGTTTTTCCATTCGCAACAAGCTCGGTTACTTGTTTGCGTAAGCGACGATAAAATTCGTTTACGAGTGCATTTTAGACGAGCATATATACCGCAGCTTTGTGCGATAGCCACTTCCGCTCCACTTGTAAATCAAGAATTTAGCTCGGTGTTGCCTTCCCTCTTCCCCCCGCCGCGGAATCATTCGCCGCTACCGAACTATTTTTAACGCGGTAGCTACTAATTTCTCCTCGATCACACATGGCTATCGCCCGCGCGTGTCTTGCTTCATTTCTTTCCGAAGATCGCTGTTGAATCAAAAGCGTCAGTGATCACGCACGTTAAATAAAGTACACCGAAAAAATTGTATTCTTGTTTTGAGGAGAGATATCCCACTTACTTTAAGTATATTTTATACTAAAATAGGCGCCAAGAAGAGTTTCTTATTTTAAGAGGAAAATNCTCNAAATAGTAATATTGATAAGAATATATACTGATTAGAATATAAAAAGCCTCTATAGAAAAACATATATATCTCACTATCGAAAAAGACTATATTCTTAATTTCAGAAGAATATCATCTAAAATCTTTAAAAAGATTTTTTAAGTATAAAATCTTCTACTTATAAGAATATAATTTTTCCGGTACGCAAGTCCGACAATTATCGATGATAATCGCACGTTTACAAATTAATATTTCGAATATACGTTATGTTTTTGCAAAGAAAAATTTTTTTTTTTTGTTACTTAAAGTATAGTTAATATCGTAATAAAAAATTTTTATAATTTCGCGTTACGTTGCGTTAGAAGTTAATTTCGATCAGTTTTAAGACATTGTTGATGACGATTATTTTTGAAAAGTAAAATATGTTTCCACGTGTCTGTGCGGGGTTAAAATGTTTATATTTGTATATAAAGAATTCAAACGAAGTGTACTTACTCGGCGACAGTTTTTGCGAATATGAGAACCTATACATACGTACAGCTACGAAAAAAATTAAAGAGGCATTATATTCAGTTTTGTCGCAATAATCGGTTATAAAAAAAAAGAAGACAATTACATCACTTCTATTTTTATTCTAACCAGACATAACAGAAAAATAATCGAGTTTCCTTATCGATTTAAGTTTTCTCAACAATGTTTTGCATAGCGTGACGACAATTAGATACCGCGCAAAAATCAGACTTATAATAATGATTCAAGTGTCGCGACTCACGTTGTTCAGTTGTTCCAACGTTCTTTCGTCTTGTGCATGCGCGTTTCTACGCACACTTCTTACATACAGGCGACGCACGAAGAAGATATGATAATTAGCTGTGGCGAACGGCGACAAGATGCTCCCGATGATACCGAAGAGACTGTCTTCCTGTGTGGAGCGTGACGCAAGCACAATTCAATGCTGATCTCTTTGGCGGATCATCATCGGTCGCGCGGATACTTCGTGACACATTGACACGTGATCATAGAGAGAGATATTTTCAAATGTCTCAGTAATATTGAAATATTCATAATACGTTTATACATCAATATCTCATAATTCTTCGTTGAGATAAATTGGTTTATATTGAATATATATTTGGAATAACATACACACAGGTTGTAACGTATAAAAATTTGTTCTATTTGAAATACTCAAGAGATTAAGACTTTTCACAAAATTGTTCTTAAAAAACCTGAAACCAGAAAAAGGAAAGGAGAGATTATCAGTGATTAAAATAACTGTTACTCGCTGCGGAGTTTTAAAAAAAATTCTGATGATTCATGCTTTTGTTTCCGCGTTGATTGTTAAAATCGAACCAAGGTAGTTTAGATATATAAGATGGAACGAATTGTTCTTTGTAAAGGACGAAAAATGAAGAATATATAATTTAAATACGTATGAGTGTAGTCCAGTGACAGCGATATTATATTTTTTTATGATTATTAAGATGCATTATTGATTGTAATTCACAGTTATCTTATGTTAGATGATCGTCGGTTTTATAATAGTATCACGCTGGTTGTACGTTTTTACTTAGAAAAATTTGTTAACGAAACATTAATTTATTTTTTCTCAACGTAATAATGTAATTTTTCTATAAATTGACACGTAGTAAAGTTATGTGTTTGTTATGATGTAAAATTGTATAAAAGAGCGCGTTATAAAAATTCGCTGAGTAAGCGCGAGGGTCGAAAGGGCAAAAGGGACCTTTTTCTTAGAGTTTTCTTAAATAGCGCCAACGAGCACTGTTATCAGCTAGTAGCTCAATTGTTTGTCCACAACTGTGCGTCGCGTTATTTATCCCTAAGAAAAATCGTCCCTCTTGCTCCTAGATCTCCACGCCTACTCTGCGAATTTTTGATTGCGCTGTGTACATTTATATGTATATGTACATACGTATATATAATGTATAATATTATGAGATGTATATACTTATTACGCTCTTGTCTAACCATCCACCGAAAAAATTATATTCTTGTAAGTAGAAGATTTTATACTTAAAAAATCTTTTTAAAGATTTTAGATGATATTCTTCTGAAATTAAAAATATATTCTTTATTTTTAAGAATATATTCTTAATTTAAGAATATAGTCTTTTTCGATAGTGAGATATATATGTTTTTCTATAGAGGCTTTTTATATTCTAATCAGTATATATTCTTATCAATATTACTATTTAGAGGATTTTCCTCTTAAAATAAGAAACTCTTCTTGACGCGTATTTTAGTATAAAATATACTTAAAGTAAGTGGGATATCCTCAAAACAAGAATACAATTTTTTTTCGGTGTCGTTATATCGCGTATATTCAAAAATAATTTGGTATATAAAACCATATATATTCTTTTTTTTACTTTTCTAAAAGTTTTTATGCCGATAATAATCTCGACACGTTATATATATATATATATACGCGCTGCAGAGATGTAAATGATATAAAATGCGGAGAAAAAGATTACGCGACAGTCGATTCCATGAAGTGTACGAAACGCGATTCTGTGAGTAAAAAATTGAATAAATGTTAATTTCACTCGCGGTAGACATGTGTGTGTAGATCCGTTCGTTTGCTTATTTGAAAAAAAAAAACCGAACTCTGACGGAAGCTCTACACTTAACTCTCTCAATCCTGTTGTGTACGGCACGAATATACGACAGGTTCGATACGTCGAAAGCAGATTAAAAACGTACATGTCCAGTATGTGCCGAATGCACGCTTTTAATCGAGTGAATATGTTTGTGAGACGGGAACTTGATAAATCGATCGACATCGACGACGACAACGGCGACGACGACGACGACGACGACGACGACGACGACGACGACGACGACGACGACCTGCGCTGCTGGTTGCAAAATTCAGCGAGCTAATATTTTCGGATTCGTCGCCGAAACTCTTCTCGTTCAAACGATTTACATATACCTACACGTTAGCATAACTCTCAACTAAAATAATTATTTTTGCATTTATATTCGCATTGTATTCAAATGAAAATATTAACCGTATATATCTTTTACTTACAAAACAATATTTTACTACGAATACGCTTGATCGGTCTAGTTATGATTAAATATGCACATACCCCCCCCCCCCCATTGTATAAAAATAATCTATCTAATATCTTTGTGCAAACAGTACGTCATGAGACGTTTGCTCATTTCTACGGTACACTATTCTTCTTTTTATCTGTGTCTATATATACACTATAACTATATTACGTCTATATTACGTCTAATTATGAAGAGTGAGTAACGTGGATTATCGACACTATCGTCATTACGCACACCGACAAAATTGTATTCTTGTTTTGAGGATATCCCACTTACTTTAAGTATATTTTATACTAAAATAGGCGCCAAGGAGAGTTTCTTATTTTAAGAGGAAAATCCTCTAAATAGTAATATTGATAAGAATATATACCGATTAGAATATAAAAAGCCTCTATAGAAAAACATATATATCTCACTATCGAAAAAGATTATATTCTTAAATTAAAAATATATTCTTAAATAAAGAATATATTCCTAATTTCAGAAGAATATCATCTAAAATCTTTAAGAAGATTTTTTAAGTATAAAATCTTCTACTTACAAGAATATAATTTTGTCGGTGCAGATATTGCCTAACAAAAAATAAATAGTTTTTAGTTAAGAAGGTATTCGGGGGTCCTTCACATATGTGATGCAAAATCAGCATCGTATGTGATTTTAAGAATTGTAATTTCAATTCGAAAAACTTACGTGAAAAAAATTTCTACGCGAAAGCATATATAAGAATGTATTCTCACATTTATATACGCACATTTATATATACCCGCACAATATCCTGCGCGCGACCGGCTCTCTCTTTACGACCATATACACATTCATTTATTAGTTTTAAAAAATCCCAGAGCCCGAGATGAATCTCAGTTCATTATTAATTGATAAATATTTTTGTGTCTGAAATTCTATATGTTCAACTTACGGTATCTGCATTCAATTCACAGACACACGTGGCATATATACATGTAATTATATTCTTATATATGTATACACGCAATTGCATCTTTTGTCGGACTTCGTTCGTGATAGTGACACATTCTTACTGTTATCGTGAAATTTATATCCGCCGCGAAATGATGATTCTAATATGAAAAAAGTTTTCCTCGATATCAAAAATAAGGTTATTAAACCGAGAGCGCAGGGCGGTAAACCCGCGTCCTTCGCGTAGCGTTCTGCGAATGGCGGAGGTAGCGCGGGGACACAACGCGAATTCGCCGGTGGTTGAAAAGAGGGAAGAGGGAGGGGGGGGGACACAGTGCTACATAGCAAGGCTCGGCTAGCGAGATCGATGCGTCGCTCGACTCATCACTTATTTACGCCTTCATTACTGTAAACAATGCATCTCCCTTTACGTCCGGTCTCTTCTGCCGTTCGTTCTCTCTCTCTCCTCCGTCTGCCTCTCTGCCCGACGCTCGTCTATCTCGTCTCGTCGTTCATCTCGCAGTCATATACCGCGAGAGCCATTCCATCGTACGCGCAAAGCTCTTCGTTCCTCTGAAAGCAGCGCGCCGCCGTCTCCCAGATGTATTTTAAAACGACTCGGCGCCGTGTGTCTCTCCTCTTCGTCGCCTGTGTCTGTGCCTGTGCCGTACGCCCCAACCTTGGTTAAATCCCTGTTCTCTCTCTCCCTCTCTCTCTTTCTCTCTCTCTCTCTCTCTCTCTCTCTCTCTCTCTCTCTCTCTNTCTCTCTCTCTCTCTCTCTCTCTCTCTCTCTCTCTCTCTCTCTTTCTCTTTTTCTTTCTCTCTCTCTTTCTCTCTTTCTCTCTTTTCTCTTCCTTCCCTTTGCTCCAATAAATATTTAAGCCGAACGAAATTCCACGGAGTGGCTTTCACGGTAAGTCATACTCCGCGCGCGACGTAATTATTATAAGTTACATACCTTACGTGTACAAAAAATGAAATTGTACATATTAATCGGAACGTGTAATGAGCAAAAGAATTAAATTGACAGAGAAGAGCAAAACTGACGGGGTATATATTTCGTAAGAATAAAATCTTTGATTGTTAATTAATGTGATTTAATTATCAAAAATCTGAAACTTGCAAAAAAGGAACGTGTCTAATAATAATAAAGTTGTTGCAAATAATTTTATATTGAATTCACGAGTTAAGTTGGAACAATTGAAAGGGTGGTGTTTCACGGTTTATTCTCGTCGCGTCAACGCATTATTAAAATAGGAGAGTAAGCCGAGCGCAAAATGTTAGCCAGGGACTTGTATCGCGGATAACGTTTTCAATTAAAATGCCATCTCTGCATTTGCAGTGCGCACCGAGTTATGCATAAGCTTTTTGTACGTGGAGAAAAAGCCGTTTGTTCTTTCCATCTTTATTCCGCGATGTTTCACTTGAGCTTCATTTTTTCTTTACAGTATATTACATCAGCAACACGCAATAAAAATTTGCAATGTCATATATACATCAACTCTCACGGTAAACGTAAAGTATATTACGTGTCTTGTGTAAGTTTTATGAAGAGAGTTTGAAGTCGCGCATAATGGTCGCGTGATAATTAAAGTCATAAGTTAGGCTTAAAGTCGGTGCAACTTTCATTTTGCTAATGGCACTACTGACTACGTCGTTAGCGGTATTGTTCGATAAGCTAGCGATCGTCCCAGGGGAGAATCCACGCGTTTTCTATATCCACTGACGTAGTTTCCGTGTTACATAAATCCTTCTAAGATATAACGTTGTTTTTGTTGCGCGTTGCGTTTATTGTAAAAGCTGTGCAAAAGCGCCGTGCATCTATTGAACAATATATATTATATCGTATATCAACAAGTGCGAGATGTTTTAACATCGTCGGTACAATTGTTAGTATATGATATATACACTATTGTTCAAACAGCTCGTTGCTGCAATTTTGTTCTAAACGCGATTTTCGCTCGGAATATCGGAAAAAAATCAATATGTACATATTGATTCGTCTCGATCGTTTCTCTCTTATCGCATATGTATGCTCTTCTCCGAACATCTTTGTAGAATCGCTTATTTACGCAAAGCTTCACCGCGACATAAATCGATTCTGTGCTCAGGAAAGTCAGTCACGGTATTTATTGTATCTTCTTAAAAAACAGTGAAACGTAATTATGAAATCACAGCCGGCGATGCAATATCAAATGACATACGATAAAAAGTCACACGTTGAAAATCATATTTGTAATCATATATTCGCCTACGAAACGTAAACGTTTTAAATTATTCTGTATTCAAAGTTGCGTGGATCATATTCGCATAGTGTTTATCGATCAACGTCAAGTTCGTTTCTTTATCAAAGCTTATTCCGTTCTTCTGATTTCTTATATGCTCGAAGGAAAGATAATACAGTGTGTACATAACATTATCATAAATTATTATGTTAAATCTCAATATAAAATCTCGATTAAGGAAACGGAAAAAAAAAATTTGCCGTAATCAAAAACGAGAAGTATATTTAATGGCAAAGATATATATACGTATAAAGTTTCGAAAAAGGTACAGAAAGTTCCTTTTACATTATGCAAACAAGTATAATCGAAACTTTTTGAGAATTTGTGAGAAACTGCAGATTGCGTTTTTTAGGAAAGTTTAAAGGAACTTCTTCGTGAAAACGGAACGAACCTTCAATTTCGTCTTCGAGATAGTTTTGCGCACGAATGTCATGTGCTCCGGATTGTAGGTTTTGGTTTTAAAAGCTTGATGTGTATTGTAAATCTCTCATAAATTTCTTTGTATATATATATATTATGTAAAGATGATTGTATGAAGCTTCAAGAATTTTCAAAGAACAATGAATTTTGGCTATTGAAGCAATAACACTGTTGTTAGAGTGTATACATTTAAATCCGTTTATTAAACAATTAAATTAGCATGAACGCTTTCGATCTTGTATTAGGTCCTTTTCAAATGCATTTAAATTATATTAGATAAAATAGGTCGCTCAATGTTGATCGTGGATATCCACACTAGCCATCCCGACCAACACTTTACAAAGGTGGAAATGCGACTCTTTTTATATATATTATATTTTTTGTATATATATATATTATATTTTTTGGTTAGATAATTATACATTGAACTTGAAAGTATTATTATCAATGCGCACTGCACAATACACATGACGGACATAGGCGTGCACAACTTAGAGTTATATCGTGCAAAACACGCTTTTTGATTTTGGCGACAGGTCAAATATTTTGTTTGCGAGATTTTATTTACGATGTTTCTTAACCACTATAACGTGTTACACGAATCCGGATGGAATTCAAGAACGAATTATCAAAATGTCAACTCGGTGAAATCATATTGTTCACCAACACGGTTCTATTAAAATTATTATCATTACGCGAAAATTTTCATGAACTACACGCGCATTTTCGCAAGTTGGCTGCCGCATATAAAGGCCACACTGTTGCATTTATTTTCGCCAACGTGCTTCTCATCGTCTCGCAAACTAGAACAATAGTGTACACTGTAATATACATACGTATATTACAGTATACATAGGTATACATCTACGTGTTAAAACATCGCACCGTTGATAACAGCAGAACGTTACATTTATATATGTATATGTAAAAGTAGATATATATATATATAAATTTATATCTTGATACAAAAGTTTAATATTTTTTTGTGTATATTTTATAAAATTATATGTGTTATAAAATTTTAATTCCCCGTCGATGACTCTGCTTGAAGATATTTACTGTCAGTCGGCGTGCAATGAACTCGACATCTTTTCGTCGCCGTTCACGCACCAGCTCTGTCCCGAAATACACGCACGTGGCGTATTTTCGAGCGTTTAATTAGGAGTTCTTACGACCTACTTGCTCGAAATATTTCGCTACGCGTTGACGCGCATGCCGTCAACGATAACGATACTTGTTGTATCTCATTTTTATTGCTTCATGATTTCGATGCGTGATGATGACGCTTCCTGTATTAGCGCATTTCGTTATACGTAAGAGTACGAGTGATGTAACTCAAATAAATTTACTCATGTACTCTATTTTTGCTTCATATATTATTATATCTTACAACATATTTAATACATAAACAATTAAGACTTAAGGCTCGTTGAAATTGTCAACAAGAAATATATAAGGCCTTACGAGCCATTCGCAGGATGTTTGTGCGGAAACTGTGTGTGTATATATATATATATACACATGTAACGAATTCTACTTGTAAATTTTTACAAATTTTTTTTTGCAATATTTTAAAATTAGTTAGGGGGGTGTCCGGGGTTTTTCATATGTGAGATGCAAACCCAGCATCCCTTATGAATTTAAGAATTGAGATTTCAATTCAAAAAACACTCACTTGTAAAAATTTACAAGTAGAATTCGTTACATGTGTATATATATATACACACAGTTTTCGCACAAACATTCTGCGAATGGCTTGTAAGGCCTTATATATTTCTTGTTGATATTTAATACATATTGCTATTTTATCAATATTAGCTGATTGTTTTACAAAAAAGAAAACTGCTTAAGATGCTTTGCGGTCCAACGGTTCTCAAACATTTTGATTACTGTAGTTGTGTTTAGAGAACTTCAAGAGAATCGGTGTTACATCCCACGGATACTGGTCGTTAACAGCTTTCGCCGTAAGCTACCCTAGCACGAGCGTTTGTACGATTGTTCCATATAAACCACCCCAAGAAGTTGACACTCGAGACGTAGTACAATTCTTTACCCTTCCCATGCGCTCTTGCTTGATGTCCCCATGTCCCCTTTCGTTGTCCTTTGAGGATGCATGATTTCCCGAATCCGAATAGCTTGTGCGAGCAGCACCATCCTCCGTGGCAGCACCCTCGGATTATCCTGCTACCCTCTCGGTAACCTCAGCGTAACCCGAGCACGACCGGGTAAGCAACATTTATCCATTTGATTTGAAATTAATGTTTCGACCTGCCGCGTGTTCCAAACAACCGTCTCCATATAGCCCCTCAATGCACGTCGAGAGATCGAGAAAGCGAGAGGAGTTTAGAAGTTATTAGCGTCGAAGTTTCACACATCCGTTAAACGCTTCGTATTTCCGCTTTATAACGTAGGCATTTGTGTTGCAACAAAGTAACATCACTCATAAATTTAACAAACAAGACGAATAAATGAATTAAATTCGGGTTGTGCGAGCCGTTTGCAGGATGTTGTGCAGAGAATGTGCTTAAATATATATATATATATATGTATACACATATATTTGACGAAATAATTTTTACGGCCCGGAAAGCCGAAAATTCCAGGCTCGACTCCTGGCTGAGGAGTTTTTTTCGCAATATTTTAAAATTAGTTAGGGAGGTATACGGGGTCCTTCATATATACGTGATGCAAATCCAGCATCCTATATGGAGGAAAAAAATTATTTCGTCAAATATATGTGTATACGTGTGTATATATATATTTAAGCACATTCTCTGCAACATCCTGCAAACGGCTCACACAACACTTCCGAGGCCCGAAGAATCTTATTCTTCTTTATTATTAAGACGAATAAAGTTTTTATCGTGTATCAATTATCAGTAAAAAAATTTTTTTTAATATTTATTATTATATACAAATATTTTCATTCTACTAGAATAACAAGCACGCGCGCCTGTATGACCTTGAATTGACAAAGTTGCGACGCAAATAGTCGAAAATCAGCGTCGTGGAAAAAAGGCAACATAATACTTTCAAGAAATTCGAAATATTCGAGTGCGGTGTGAGTGATAAACACACACTTTTTATTACGTCCGCGCAAAGCCGCAGATTTAAGCGAGAGTCTTATTGAAAAAGTTCTTGTCGTTTTGAAAAAGCGAGAGAGAAAGAAGGAAAACGAAAGGTACGAAAAAAAAGAAAAGACGAAAAAAGCTCTATTGATGTTATTGAAAAAGTCTCACTCCGATACGTCAACAAACGAGCGTAACTCGCAGTTGTCGACGGGGGGGGATGAATTAAAGACGAGAACGTTACGTCAATCAGAAGCCGTCTGGCGAGGTTGTGATAAGTAGCGTGGTGCTGTGCGCGAGTGCGCATAATTTCAAATATCGCGTCAGTCTAACACACCCTATACACGACGGCACCTTCGCCTGCGATCTCTAATCTGGGTCAAAGGTGATTTGCCGCCAGTGCGCCGGTGCGCGCACGACTCCTCTTCTTCTTGTAGTTGCGCGCTCAGATAATACATCGCGACGTGTAGTCGAGATACGACGCGACCGCGACCGAAGTATCCGATTCCTATTATGCGGCCACTTCGCGCTAGGTGTAACGGATTGCGTATCAGGTGTTGCGATGCAACGACCTGGAATCGAGGCAAGCGACGCGTCTCGAATGCGACGAGTCACACAAATTTAGACCATCTCGAGAGATACGTATACTTTAAAGAAAATTGACTTGAAACTTGACAAAGATTATTAAACTATTTTTTTTTATCTTTACTACTGAGTATTCTTTATATTATTTACAGTTCGTATTTTTTTCTGAGAGAATTCTAAAGAATATAATAACGATCTGACTTAACGATAATCGATCGCGCAGAGACGTCGTAAGAGTGAATTTTGCAAGAAAAGAATTGTGCAGTTTAAATCATTTTAATATTCTTCTGATTTGAGTGAAAGAGAGATTTAAAAACGTTATTATTTTCACAAAACATTATGTACTCTCTTGCCGCAAACTAACTTTTTGGGCAAAAGACTGTCTGCAATCAGAATTTTCTGCACGCGACGAGAGATATGGAAAAAGTAGACAGGTTGAAAGAGCGAGGCGGAAAAGTAGGCACTTCGAAGGTGTGATCTTGGCCGAAGGTATTGACTTTTCCGAGGGTTTGCCCTCGTTCTCTCTCTCTCCCTCCTTCTCGTCGGTAGCGCGATGATGAGATCTCTCGGGGGCGAGGACTCTGCCTACACACCGTCACCTGCCCCCCGTCTGCTCCTGCAGCTCCTTCTCCCCCGTCGTTCCTGCCGCGGGGTGGGGCGGCACATAGGTGCGAACGGAGTGGTTGAGCGGCATTCCAGGATGTGTGTGCGGAGGGAGAGATGCTCTTTCGTGTGTGTGTGTGTGGGTGGACGGCTGTATAGTACGTAGGAAACTGAAACGGAGTGGTGGTTCCGTACCGAGCTCCCACATACTACCACGCGGAACCTTGCCGCTCTCTAGCTGACACAAATCTCCGCAGGAAAAAAACGATCGTCCTGCCGGGCGGTACTTCCGTTCTCCCGTTTTCTCTTTTTGCTTTTTTTTCTCTTTTTCTCTCTCTCTTTCTCTCTTTCTCTCTTCTTAGATCTGCTCGCGCAATTCGTCGTGTCTCGGAAGACCGCCGCTTCATTCTTGTTTGTTCTTTACATAACATTGAGATTTTTTTCGCACTTCGTGGACATAACTCGATCGATGATAAATAATTAGTTAAAGATGATTATCACACAGCGTTAAAACATAGGTTTTTTAAAACTTTGATTTCTTCCGATGAAAATAGCTAACGACGGTTGAACGCCCTTTTATACAGAGAGAAGCCGTGCAAATCGCACTTTATCGTCGTTTCACCGAGCTTACTTCATCGATGTGCTTTATACCGTCGAGTGTGTGTAACGCTTTTGCGTGCAACAATTTTCACATCGCGTGATATATCGTCTGTATATGTGTACGCGCGCGAGAACGACGATACGCCGTTTTGCCGAACCGCCAGCGCCCTGGGATAGTCTCGACGGAAGAGTCCTTCAAGACGAGTGGTTTTCCGACAACGCACACGTTGACGACTACGTCGACGTCAACGTCGACGATGTCGACAGTGGCGAGTACCACGTACTTTGCCATTAGCGACGGCTGCGCCGACGGTTAATGGAGGCGGCATAGAAAACGGCGCCGCCAAGAAGAGAGGAGGCAAGGATTAGGAGAGAGAGAAAGTAAGAGAGAGGGTGGATTCTCTCACAAGCGACGGTGTGTCGGTGTGTAGGAAGCAGCAGCGCAGTGCAAGGTAACGGCATGATCAATGCCGCAACGCTAATTAATTAACATTCCCTCGCGGAACTCTCCGGCAGACACACCTACACACACGAGAGAGGCTCTCACTCTTTCCTCCTGCCCTATGCGTTTTCCCTCCTCAGCTCCTCTGCCTCTCTATATCTCTCTCTTCTTGTTTCTCTTCTCCCGTTCATCTCGCTCGCGCGCACCTCACTCTTCTCTCCATTCTATTTTGTCTTACTCTCTTTCTTCCTTCTCTCTGTCTGTCTGTCTGTCTGTCTCTCTCTTTCTCTCTCTCTCTCTCTCTCGCTCTCTCGCTCTTTCTCTTTCTCTCGTGACTTTAACGTCGACGATCGTTACCGTGCCGCGATAACGACGGCGGTGATGGCGACGACTAGCACCCGGCAGGAATATTCCTGAGAGGATTACTGCTGCTTGCCGGCTAGCGAGTAGTCGAAAGTTTCCTTCGGAGCGACTGGAGCAGCGAAATGCGACTCGATCGAAAAGTCGAAGATCTCGGGATATTCAATTTCAGCAATTGCTGCTTACAAAATTTGCAATATCGTTAAGATTTTTTCGCACAACGAGCTCGATTATAATTTGACAATCACATAAAATATTCTGAAGTTAATGTACAAATGTTTTTTTAAAGAACAAAATATTTTTTGCGCTATATATATATATATATACGTGCCGCGCCGCGCGCCGTATATATGTATGTCTGGGCAAATTTATAAAAAAAAAAACAAATTTCACAAACTGTTTTGGTTCTACAAAATCTGATGCGCGTTACGTGTTGTCGTTACAGTTATTTCGTTTGTAAATACTACAGTTTTCACAAATTAGTTTGATTTACGAACTTCTTCGGTAAAAGGATTGTCATTGCCCGATTATTTTACAAGGCAATATTCCCTTTGAGATGACGGGAGCGAAAATTCTTGATGATCCTCGCTCGCTCTCGGTCTTGCTCCTTTTACTCCTCTCCCGGAGGATTAAATCGCGTCTCATCCTCCACCCGGTCGATATACCCCCCAGCTAGCGGAGAAACGTACCGGAACGTTGACCAAGAAGAGTAGCAGACGAAACTTTGCAAGGACACGCTTTTCCACATTTCTGCGGCGTGCACGCGCTGGCGAAATAGTAGGACACAGACTGCGACGACATTCCGTAAGCAAGGCAAGCAGCATTTTCGCCTTGTTTCGCGCTGAGAGATAAAAAAAAAAAAAGATCCTACAATATCGCACTCAGCGTACAAGATATGAAATAAATATGATATCGATGAGATCAAAGTATATAAAAATGTTCTTTTATCGCTTTAAGTTTTTTTATTGTTTTAAATTGTCACAATTTCGAGACGTTGTCACGATTCCACATATTACGGATCCACATAGTTCGCGATCGTGAGTGTGAAAAACACGAAGCGCGCGCGAAAGCTCTGCTCGATAGACGAAAGCGGGCGTAGTAAAATGTGCTCTCGCGTGCGTTGGAGAAGTTCCAAAGAATCGATCGTGCCGACGCGCATTGTTCCGCGAAATAGTTCAAAGCAGTCCATCGGGGCGCTGGTTTTACTAATTGGTTAGAACCCCGACAATGAGCACCAGTTTATTCTCTTCTCTCCTTGATTTTTTTTTTTTTTATCATCGTCAATACACCCCGCGCTATTCGGCGCAAATAATCCGATAATTATCCGCGATTGTTACATATTTAGCTTTCCGTCGCGTTTATATATATATATATATATATATATAGTCATTTGAAATATAGATATTGGCTGTATCGATCCTCGACGTAATCATCAAGAAAAGCGAATGCAATGAAAACCGAACGCGAGAATTTAGCGCGATCGTTCCAGATCGATCGAAGGTGCGATAGTTCGCGCGTCGGTCGTCTTATTGTTTCGCCATTATTAAGCCTTCACAAAGAGTCAAAAAAACTAGGGCGAGTTTGCTCAGATATTGTAAAATATCTGTATCATCACACGGTAAACGCAGCGCTGTGACACGGTAAAAGCAACGCGGGGATTGAACGCGCGCGCGCGCGCGCGCGGGTCGATGCTTTATATTTATAATTATATCAAGCTCTGACGACACACAGGAAGGGTCGCGATATATTGCGAAAACTCTCGTCGTTCTTGTTGATTAGCGATTACACCGAAAATATTATATTCTCGTAAGTAGAAGATTTTATACTTAAAAAATCTTCTTAAAGATTTTAGATGATATTCTTCTGAAATTAAGAATATATTCTTTATTTAAGAATATATTCTTAAGTTAAGAATATAGACTTTTTCGATAGTGAGATATATATGTTTTTCTATATAGAGGCTTTTTATATTCTAATCAGTATATATTCTTATCAATATCAGTATATATTCTTATCAATATTACTATTTGGAGGATTTTCCTCTTAAAATAAGAAACTCTTCTTGGCGCCTATTTTAGTATAAAATATACTTAAAGTAAGTGGGATATCCTCAAAATAAGAATACAGTTTTTTCGGTGTAGACGAGAGTGGTGGTATCGATCGTCGATTGAAGAAGCATCCGTCTCGACACGTTGAAGACATTTTTTTTCGGTTTCACATAAAACATCAAGCGAATCCGCGAACGAACGGGAAAGAGAGAACGAAAAGACGAAGATAATGTGTGTTGGTCGTGCGAGATAAACAAAAGCCAATAATCGCGAACAATAATTAATACGCGCCTTCCTCTTCTAACGCGCTCGCGCACGCGCAAGGTGAGAACGGGCAGGATTTTCTCTTGGAAGCGGAGGCATTTGATTAATGAGGAGTTTACTGGCACCACATCGCTATTGTGAGGGCTAATTACACCCCGGCAGCACGACCAGCCGGTGTACACTGCCGGTGAGAGCATCTTTCAATCCGCAGAGGAGAAGACCCCCCTTTCTGTGTGCAAACCGTGCCGTGCGCTCCGCGATGTGCCGTGTATAGCTTACGATCGGGAAATCGAACATTTGTTCTCGGTGACGAACAGAATCATGAAGCGCGCAAGGAATCGTATAAACATAAAAAAAGTCGCGACGTTTTGGAAAAAAATTCAGAACGACGACGACGACGACGACGACGACTTCCGTTTTATACAGTGACTATTGGTTTTTTTTTTGCGTCTATAAAAACAAAACCAGAAACAAAATCTAAAATTAATGCTTTGTACACGTTTTGTGTGGAAGCGATAATTCTTGTATGTATTCTTTTCGACACTATATCCTGCCACTTTTGTCACCACTGACATCCAGAGGCTTCAATCTCTCTTCGGGGGTCTCTCTAATTGCTACGCGAAAGGGTCATTCGCCTCCTAGGTTCATCGGGAACGCATCGGCCGTTCCCTTTGCGTCACCTTGTATGCCGCTTGACTGCAATTTGCAGCGCCCACGGCCTCTCTCTCTCTCTCTCTCTCTCTCTCTCTCTCTCTCTCTCTCTTTCTCTTTCTCTCTCCTATCATCCCTCTCATTCTCCTCTGGTGCTCCTGCTGGCTGCCGCGTATCACGGTGTCGTGCCCATCACGGGTACGTATATGTCCTCGTATCAGACACGTATAGGGACCAGACAGAATATACAGAGCACTAAATGCCGTCTATCGGAAATCGATATCGGGGAGCCACAGCCAACAGCGCTGCTACTCTTCGCATCCTCTTTCTCTCTCTCTCGCGCGCGCATGAGAGAGAGGTCGAAATTTTCTCTTTCTCTTCTCGCTACATCGTACGTCGAACGCGTTCGTCTAAACCTCATTCTTCCTCCTCTCTCGTCTTAGTTTTTTGTTAATCATACTTTTGTCGGATCTCTCTTTATCCTGCATATATCTCAGTTTGTGTCAGCTTTGTTCCGTGATCTATCTTCGCGAGACAGTTTTTCTCAAAGGGCGATTTTTCCTTCCCCGAACTGTGCCTGGTAAATTCTTTCTCCGCTCATCTCTCTCTCTCTCTCTCTCTTGTTTTTGCATCCTCGTTTTTCTTCGCTATCGTGATTTTCGAGGACTCTCTCTTTTAAAACGAGCGTGTCCGATCGATTTTGATAACGATAAACGTTATCGTTGGAAATAGTCCGAAAGAATGTCGCTCCTGACACAAATTATAAACTTTTAAAGTACAGACAAGTATAATTAACGATAACGAAGAAAAGCGACGCGACAAGAAGAAAGGTTGCTTCTTCTGTACAAGTTCCGTGTACATAGTTCGAATTCCTCATCGTGAACATTTCAATATAACGCGGTATCGAATCTAAATACGCATTTGTGTAAGATACAAAAAAGCGGAATATATTTTGCAAACACAATGAAAGTAATTGTTATACACCGAAAAAATTGTATTCTTATTTTGAGGATATCCCACTTACTTTAAGTATATTTTATACTAAAATAGGCGCCAAGAAGAGTTTCTTATTTTAAGAGGAAAATCCTGTAAATAGTAATATTGATAAGAATATATACCGATTAGAATATAAAAAGCCTCTATAGAAAAACATATATATCTCACTATCGAAAAAGACTATATTCTTAAATTAAGAATATATTCTTGAATAAAGAATATATTCTTAATTTCAGAAGAATATCATCTAAAATCTTTAAGAAGATTTTTTAAGTATAAAATCTTCTACTTACGAGAATATAATTTTTTCGGTGTAACATTGCTACACGCAGAAAAAGAGCAATTATACTATTTGATGATACCGGAATGTTCAAAAAATGTGAGGTGAAAAATTGCGTCAAATTTGTCACAAGGGATAATATGTCACTTTACAAACCTACTAATCTCTTTCTTTCCGGTGACAAATCAATCATACATAGATCCAATTCTCTCCTCGGTAAAATTCTTTGCTTTTTCCGCTAATATCCGATTGCACTTTCATCTGAAAGAGAGAGAATCGTCGAGACTCTACTTTTATCGCGTATCCATTCCGGTTAGGTACACACAGGACTCGATTTGATTGGCTAATATCATTTCGAAGCTTACCGATTAAACTACGCCCTGGCGACGAGAGACCTGTGTGATATACGTCTGGGACGAGTGGCTGATGCGCGTCATTGCCACTTCAATTATCGACCTCGAAGTTTGCATTTCTATCTATTAGAGATCTACTTTGTATTTCATTTGCGATTAAACGAAGAACATAAAATTCACCGCGCGAATTCGATTCAATTCTAATAACAAATCGATTTGCAATTAATTTGCAATTTTTATATCTCACACTTTTCAACAACAAAATGCTTTATCAACAAAAACGCTAATTAACGTTGAAGGCGTCGATCGCACCGCGTAACGTAAAGATTTCACGAGAGATAAATCATCAGCTAAGATTACAGCAGTCTGAGAGAATTTCATATCTATAGAAGATTTCTCGAAGTAATCGCCGCGCGCGCGATAAACGTATGCGCGCGCACGTACAGACGAGTTATAATGAAAATTAATCCCTTCCGTCGTCATCCGCGCAACAAGCGCCGATCGCAATTCCGGCATCCCGCCGTTCGGTCCTCGTGACGCCGGAAGGCATGCTGCTCGGCGCAGAAACTGCGAATGCGCTACGATTGGGCAATGTAGTGTATACGGCAGGATCGATTTTTGAAAAGTTCTTGGATTCGCACAATAATAATTGAACGTCACAAGTTTGCTCGCAATACATAAGGTTATTTTGTGTGTGTTTTTTTTCTTGAAATTTAAAGAACATAGATTGTACGCGCGTGACCGTGACAAAAATGTGCGAGCAAAGCTTTCTGATATTTACCCCGGAATAGGATGGTGCAAAAAATTTTTCTATTCCAAACTTTTCTTTTTGAAGATATCAGATTCCGATTTAACAATTTCGGAAGGCTAAGACGCGTATCTACATAACGGTCGTGCACGGGCGTGTGCACCACAGTAATATCGATCAGGAGAAGTCCCATGCGCCACACACACTGCACACAAGTATGCATACACACACACAGACAAACATTTATGTGCATACTGAGGCTCTTCCACACAAGAATATCAACGCCTTCAATCGACCCCTGGTTGCGTTCTGTTGGCTGCACGCCTTCCTTAAACTATATTCAAGCGTTTTTCTTTCACGACGTGAAACCCGACCTCTTCGCTTCGCTATTTTCTTGTCTCTGCTCTCTTCCACAAGTCATTTGGCGAATGCGTTAACTTGCACTTGGGTGAGGTGGCGACTAACGTCGCAATGCTACATCTGAAAGTCTTGGAACCGCTCGGATCATCAAACGCCGAATCATCAAATCGAAGCTAATCCCGCTGTCTATACACCGAAAAAAATTATATTCTCGTAAGTAGAAGATTTTATTAAAAAATCTTCTTAAAGATTTTAGATGATATTCTTCTGAAATTAAAAATATATTCTTTATTTAAGAATACATTCTTAATTTAAGAATATAAAGTTTTTTTCGATAGTGAGATATATATGTTTTTCTATAGAGGCTTTTTATATTCTAATCAGTGTATATTCTTATCAATATCACTATTTAGAGGATTTTCCTCTTAAAATAAGAAACTCTTCTTGGCGCTTATTTTAGTATAAAATATACTTAAAGTAAGTGAGATATCTCCTCAAAACAAGAATACAATTTTTTCGGTGTAACAGCTGACATTGCGCGACTTCTTTTATTATATTGTTAATATGTGTTTACAGCAAGAGAAATTAACAATCGATGTTTGTTACATATAAGTGTATTTCTTAAAATAAATTTGATTCTCTGTTTTAGTACACCGAAAAAATTATATTCTCGTAAGTAGATTTTTATACTTAAAAAATCTTTTTAAAGATTTTAGATAATATTCTTCTGAAATTAAGAATATAGTCTTTTCCGATAGTGAGATATATATGTTTTTCTATAGAGGCTTTTTGTGCACAGCGCGTCAGGAATTCGAAGAGTAGGCGCGGGGATCGGAGGGCAAGCGGGCCGTACGATTAAACATAGGTAAAAATTAAACATAGGTAATATGTATGAGAAACTTTAAAATGTAATAAAAATAAAATTATTTAAAAAATCTTACAAAATATCGTTATTAATGCAAAAGATATATAGATTACGTATACTGATTATATATATATATATATAAATCTAATTAGTATATATTCTAATCAGTATATATTCTTATCAATATTACTATTTAGAGGATTTTCCTCTTAAAATAAGAAACTTTTCTTGGCGCCTATTTTAGTATAAAATATACTTAAAGTAAGTGGGATCCTCAAAACAAGAATACAATTTTTTCGGTGTAGTCAATCTGTCGTGATGCGTATAATAGAGCTTCGTTACGTTACAGATATTTTGCAACATTAGAATAAGTTTCTGATAAGTTGTATACTTACTTATTTGTCACAGCAAGAACGGTCTTAGTCTTCAACGTTTTTATTCTTCCGCTTGAATTGTGACTAACTTAATTGTCACTAATTGACTGTCAACGAGAACGTCACGGACGTTCACGTTTTGGTGTAAAACTTGCCACAAAACCAAAGACGCTACGGGACGAACTATAAAAGAGCCTCCTGTTTTCAAGGTTTTCCAGGTAAAGCGGAAATATCTCGCAGTGATTTTATCAGCCCATCTCATCTCATACACGTTTCGCTTTTTCTGCGACTTCTCTCTGCTCTTTCTCGCTATTTCTCGCATCCTTCTCGTGTAACATTTGTTTTTCATTTTCTGCAATTCGCTGAAAAGAAGAAAAAAAATCTCGCGATTCAGTTAATCGCTAATTAGCGTTTCAATTACCGAGTTTATTTTTCTTTCATTTTTGTAGGTTTTGCAGTTGATGGTTTAGAACGTGTGTTGACTTGACTTCGCACCCGTCCGCCTTTCTTCTCACGGTTTCCCTTTCGGTGTGCATGTACACACGTGTGCGTGACAATTAGCCACTTATAGCGCTGCTCGCGTCGCGCGCGCATTTCTCGCGGGCCGATGGCGCCTGCGTGCGCTTCATGAATCCGCGCGTGCATTTCTTGCGGGTCGCGTAAGCACGTAAGCGCATTCTTTCTTTTTCAATACGCGGAACGCCGCGACGGGGGGGGGAAGGGGGGAGCTCACGAGACGTCGCATCATCAGAAAGACCGGAATTATGAAACCGAGTTTTCGCAGTGTTACGAAGAGAAGTAACAGAGACCAAAATAAAAAAACAAAAAAAACCAGTTGCGTTACGTGCCGCAGGTGAAATCGATATTTTGTAAATATTATTCAATGTAAAAAAAACGTGTACGTATTTTTTTCGCTGACCGAGTAACAGCAATCAAAGTTGTTGCAACAATGGACGGCAGCGCGTTGTACGGTTAGTTATATTTATATCAGTTTTATGGAAATATCGCGCGCGAATACGGAATAATACGTATCGCCCGTCGAAAAATTCAAACTTAAAGTCGATGTATTACACTGTAAAATTTATATATATATGTGCTTTCTTTATATATAATCAATATTGTCATTATCTTATTAAAATTTTAAATTTCAAATCAAGAGTTTTAATCAATTTTCTTTGCAGTAGCGTGTATATATTAAATTTGTGTTATCTTTCCGTGAAAAAAAGTATCTTAAAATACGAGATACGATAAGAGATAATTACAATCGGGGGTTCCCCGAAGAGCGACGCCTATGTAGCCGGTACTTTCCCGGCAATACTTCGAATCGAGCAATCCAACGATTCGGAGCATCGGTGAGAGAGAGAGAGGAAGGAAGGAAGGAAGGAAGGAAGGTCGTTACCAAAGAGCGAAAGAACTGGCGGGGAGAAAAGGCAGGTCGAGGAAAACGGTGAACACAGAAGCTTCGAGCGCGAACGCGAAGGAGACAGATGGCATTCAAGAACCGACGGGGGAGGGAAGAAAAGAAACGGTGGAAAGTTATAGCACGAAGGGCAAAGACGTAGGCGGGGTGGTCGCGTGCGGCCTTCAAATTCGTCACGAAACTCTGTCTCTTTCGTAGACCCTCCTTCTCTCTTTATGTGGATCCGTCGTGATCACGTGATCACTACCGCACCCCTCGATGCCCGGACGGATACCTGGAGAATTATCCGGTTTTTAGAGCCCAAGAGTGTAGATAGGATACATACCCTTCCCCCCTCCCACGAAGCAGTCTCATTATCGATCCGAGGTCTGTTTCAGAATTAACTCGGCGATGTCGTTAGGGCAGTCACCTTCAATATTCCGTTTTACACTCTCCGGTTTTACGCTTCGAGATAAGAAGTAGGTAATAGAATTTCATTCTGATATATAAAACGTGGTGTTTATTACACGTACAAAGTTACGTTGCGCACAGAGTTACGCAGATTTTGAATAACAACAAATTTAAAAAAAACTTTAATATAAATTTATATTTTCGCTAAGATGGATATTGCGCAAAGATCATAAATCTTTACAAAGCGGTGAATCAAGTAGTAGATGGTAACGAGAAAAGAGAGATTGTAACGTCTGACGATTGTGACAGCTATACTACTGACTCTCTTCTTCTGTCCAACGTATTCGCTGTATGTGTGCAAAGTTTTTGTGAGTTTGCAAAAAATTCACAGAGATTGCGGTCGAATTTCTTGCGAACCTGAAACTGAATCGTGGAAAATTAGGTGTCCCTGCAAACGGTCTACTGCGAGATAATTCCCCAATAATTCCGCAAGTACCCTCGTGATGATATTTACATGTTGCGTTATTGTTATCTGTATTATCAAAATGAAGAAAAGCCATTTTTAGCATATCTGCGGCTTGCCTAATTCTTATAACACATAGACGCGTCGCGTCGCGAACGTGAAGCGAAGCGATTAATTCTTGTGTTCTTGACCGACCGAGCGTGAAACACAAAACGCGCAACTTCGCTCGTACAACATCATCCCCTTTGCGCTCGCACGTCAGGTCAGGCAGGGCCGACTGCGCCACGAGCAGTCGGCAGTGGCGATTGACGCGCGAAGGGTGACGATATCCACGCGCCACTCACAGGATGGTGGGTGGTGAGGCCGATACTCAGGGCGAGCAGCTTCGAGATGGATCGTCGAGCGCGCTCGCTCGCACCGGGAGGTGATGGAAACCGTCGACGCTGTCACCAGCGGTGATGGTGGTGGTGGTAGTGATAGTGGTAGTAGTAGTGGTGATGGTGGTGGTGGTGATATGGTGGTGTTGGTGGTGGTGGTGGTGATGGCGGTAGTGGTGGTGGCGGCGGCGGCGGCGGCGACGGTGGTGGTGGTGGTGGTGGTGATGGTGGTGGTAGTGGTGGTAGCGAGTGGCGTGGGTGGCGTTTAGCACACACTGCATGTGTACGGGTAATACGAGGTGGCGGGAGGTCGGAAAAGAGGAGGGGCAGAGGTCACCGGCCGCGAAGACTCATGCGACTCGCTCGTAGAGCCCGTCCTCTTCGCCAGCTCTCTCTCTCTCTTTTTCTCTCTTTGCTCGTGTCTCTGGTTTGTCGTTTCTTCATCTTCTTTTCTGTTCTCTCTTCTGTCGTTCGTTGCGACTACGCAATTGCGTCGTGTTCTGCGAACGGCGGCGGCCGGCATCGTAATCCGCAGGAATAAGCCACGTAGGTGTACTCATGCGACGTACGCTTCGATCTCCTCTTCTATATCGCCAGAGGCAAAACTTCTCTGTCCGTCGTGAGATGTCCATATCAAGGTCACTTGTCAAGATTTCCGCGGTGTCGCCGCCGCAGCAGCAGCATGGTTATTCGCGAATCTCGGTGCATTGCACTTGACGAAACCTATCAGTGGTTCTCTACGCATTTTCGATCTTTCAACTTTCAATTTTTATTAAACGATTTCTTTTTTATACATCGATTCTCCATCATTTGCGTTTTTTGTTATATATAAAATAGATAAGTATAAAATAGACAAGTTGTATGTAAAACAGATAAATAAATTTTAATCGGATGAAATGACTTACAAAACAAACTCAGTGTAATAGTATGTTTCTAAAAATATTATATCTTTTATGATATTTCTGTACACACACACACAGTCGCTTAAAAAACAGTTTTGGCAATTTCTCCGCGTACGCAATCCGAGGATTATCTGGTAAAATAGGGGCTCTTCCTCGCGCACAAATATCTATGATTAGCGATTATAACATCGCAATACTAGTCACAATGCGATTCCTCAACCGCGTGTTGTGCGCATTCACGGGCATGCACGTAATATAAGTACGTGCCGCTATCGCCGAGTGTATCGACTGTGGCAGAGCACGATGGCTCTGTGCAGTACCTATATACTAATAACGGCGGTTTGTATAGTTTCATTAAACATAAACTTCCACATTTCACGGAGAACATTTTCTTCCCAAACGTTCGTTTTTTTTTTATACTATTTTTATTCTATTGGAAACAGATTTTTTTAATCACTGTTTATCTACAACGCGATGTTTTTTTTATGCTTTAATAAAAATTATCATTGAAACGATCGTTGATAGAAAAATTTAACAATGGATGTTGTAAAAATTTCTATTTTTCGTATATTTTATATAAAAGATATTTGATTATAAAAAATATACGATTGTAAAATAACTTTGATTTTTGCGAGATAACGTCTCGCGTGTAACGAGTTTTGCTATTGCATGGCAATAATCAAGATAACAGATTTCTCAGATAAGAGTAGTAATCGCGGGTATTAAACGCTCTCTCTCTCTATCGGAGAAGTCCGAGATGCGAAAAAGGGATAATGGATATTAATTGGACCGTATCGAAATGAAGAGAAAAGTTTCGCAATAATATGAAATTATCCAAATATATTACTTTAATTTGATATTGCATTTAAATAAATTATTATAAATATGTATATAGCGATTAAGTTTTTACATGTTACGGACGCGGATGAGTCAGTGGCGGAATGTGGATTTGAAATATGTTAAACACCGGTTCTCAATGACTGTTAATCGATCATGATAATATATAGTAAAGATTAGATATAAAAATGACGTGCACGCACCAAAAAAAGATTGTTAATGTAATATATTCTTTTAATATTGTGTAGAGAGAGAACGCGCGCGCGCGCGCACACACACACACACACACACACACAGAGTGGATATAACAAATTGATCGAACTCAAAGAACGGTTTGTGCTTTATAGGATATTTTAATTCCACGGCTCCTGTGCGAATCACTCGTTAATGGCAGTCACATCATTAACCAAGCTTAATTGCGCGGGAGCTTCGAGAGAATATCAATGTAATTATCGATTTTTCTACACGAACACATCCGTTCGTTTTGAGCCCCGCGTATCAGCATTTTTTTTTACGTTTTTTTTTTTTTGATTTTGCTTTCGCCGCTTTCGTTATTACGAACTTCGACGTCGAAATCGAAATACACACTTCGGATACAAAATTCGGAGAGAAATATTGTTCGCCTGTCAACTCCTCCCCCGTCGTAGCTCGAACTGCGCCGTATACTCCAATTGCAAAGAAGTTTGGTCGATAAAAAAATCTCCTCCCCGGATTGAGATTTTGCACCCAAAGTGTCAAATCTTCGACACACTTCGAGCGGAAAGCGTCGTCGTGCGCGTTCCGTGTCAGCATCTCATTAGTATGCTCAGTGAACACACACCGCGCCCTTTCTTATCCTCCTCGCGATATAACCATAGACGCGGCGCCATCTCTTCTCGTTCTTCTCTCCGGAGCGTCCTTATAAGAGCGAGAGGATTTTCGCCGAACCATCTTTGCGCTCTCTCAGTTCCTCTTCGCCCTTATAAGCGTCCGCGGTAACAAGATACGCGCTATGCAGATGTCGCGTCCAGGAGCTCTCTCGACGGGGGACGCCGTCGTGATTTAGGCTAATTATGCGCGACCGAGTAGGTTTCTCCTACCAGCAGGCGTATCTCTATGCGTCCTGCCGGGATACGCGACCTCTCAGCCACACCACCGTGTTAACCCATACGCGTATACGTGTATATATATATATATATATATATATATAGATATATATCTACAAGAGTATATAAGCGTGTATGCGTGTTATATGTCCATTTCGCCGGGTAAATCCAACCGTGTACCTGTCTCAGATCCGCGAGCAACCACTCCGTGCGAATTTTCGTTGCGTTTACTCTTGCGCGTCCTGTGCGCGTCCTGTGCTGCCGATGCGCCGCGTCCACACTTGTATGTATTTACGCATTACGAATACGCGCGCGCGCGCGCGCGACATGCCTTTGCATGCTTTGCATTTCTATTCGCGTTTCTCTACCCCGTGCTTGATTATTATGTGTGCGAATGTATACATGCGGCGTGTTCCGAACGAGCCTTTTCGCGGTTTATATGCAAACTTCCTTGATTGTCACGAATAAAACTACTTCTATACGTTAACAGATTTGTTTTACATGGTGTAAAATTGTAATAACTGTTTGCGTTAAATATTTTGCTCGCACAATCTAATCTTCAAATAGTAAATAGATCTTGTGTACATACGCTATACATATAAATATATATATATATATGTATATAGTATATGTATGTCATACCTGCTTGTCATGCTAAATACACATGCGCGCATCGAGCGGATGCGCGGATAGACGTGATAATTGTAACTCCCTTATTCATGTAAATGTAGTTGTATATACATAGAGTCTAGAAACGCGCACACGTCACTGTATGGTATGTATATATACACGGTACAATAACGTTACATACTGTGCGGTACGCGTATATAGCAAGATTGCACAGAGATTTTGCTCAAATACCGATCTTTGCGCGCGTATATATATACAATTATCCTCCCGTACATCGCTACTCTTACGTGCCGCGCATTTGCAAAGGGATATATGTGCGCTTGTACTCACATACACGTATCTCGACATTTTAGCAGACACAGAACGGCTATCGTTCTGAAGAAAACGACTCCACACCTGTGCATTTGCATAAAGAGTCTGTCATCGTGTCTGTGTGTTCTTACACGAGCGTGTAAACTCTATCTTGTTTTATATGTGTAAACTTTGCTCACAATCGAGAGAAAATGTCTTTTTTTTTTCTCGAATTGCTGAACGTTTCCGACGCGAACTCGATAGTCGAACGATGAAACGTTCGCCAATTTCGATATAAATGCAAGAGCGACGCGACGATATACGATATACCTGCCAATTTGGCGATGCTTGAGTCTCGCAGGGCTAGGAAACGAACTTTGGCGCGCGCGCGCGTGTGTATACATGTATATATATATATATATATATATACACGTATATCGAGATACAAACTCGCAACTAGATTACGGAGGTTCGATAGCTAGCGAGGATCGAAGGGTCATCCGCAGTACACGATCCACATACAGTAGTGGCTCTTTGCTCGTCGTTTTTCTCTTTGCTTCTCTTCCGTCGTGCGGTATGAAATATATAAAAGAACGCGGTAGCCATTTTGTATCACTGCCGGTGAGCAACACGCTCACCAGCAACGAGCGACGAAGAATAATCATTGCTCGCGGAGGCCGAACGTCTTTTTCTAAAACCCTAAATTCCAGACTTTCCGTGACAGAAATACATGTGTCTGTCGATGATGTTAGAAAAAAATGTTTTTTGTTTTTTTCACGACTTCATCTTTCGTTAAACTCGCGTGTAAGAAAAAAAAAATATATAAACATAGCACAATAAATCACAAGAGAGTTATCTTGAAATTTATAAATCTAGATTTAATTTTGACTTCTCAAATTTAATGTAAAAAAAAGATTTTTAGTAGTTTTCATTTATATTTTACGGTGAAAATAAAATGAACGATACAAATAACTATGTCACATGTTTTGCACCGAGAAAAGAATCAAGATCTACGTCTGATAAAAAAAATGTTGGTAGCGGGATGATTACCAGGCGGGAGGGTGTGTAATTTTGCAAGAGGGGTTTAACAGGCCTCTCACACAACATTTTTGCCGCGTATACCAATTAACGAGTTAGCAATCGGACGTGTTGTTAAAGCGTTTAAAGGAGCGGAAACCGACTTTTGGCGTCAGCCAAAATATTCCGCGTTCAAACATTTCGAATCCCGTATTTAAGGTCGATTCGATACGAGCTTGTTTTTCACATGCTCGTAATGTTGCGATGCGCATGATGTCACATCGTAAAAAGATCACGCGCTGGAAAACCACATCGCTAAACACATCAGTCTTGACATTTTGCTGTTACACATACATCTATGTCGACAGATAAATGAGCACTATATGCATTAACTGCAATAAAGCATACTTCGAAATACGTCATCGTATGTACGACGTTTATTAGTTCTATCTCTACAGGATCTATTTACATATAAATATTAATATGAAAAAACATTTCTTTGTGACTAGAGTTGTTTTTTTGCTATCAACAGATCGAACACTCTCCGAAAATGTTTCATAAAAAAATAAGTAGATATATCACATCTATCTATACACCGAAAAAATTATATTCTCGTAAGTAGATTTTATACTTAAAAAATCTTCTTAAAGATTTTAGATGATATTCTTCTGAAATTAAAAATATATTCTTTATTTAAGAATACATTCTTAATTTAAGAATATAAAGTCTTTTTCGATAGTGAGATATATATGTTTTTCTATAGAGGCTTTTTATATTCTAATCAGTATTCTTATCAGTATTACCATTTAGAGGATTTTCCTCTTAAAATAAGAAACTCTTCTTGACGCCTATTTTAGTATAAAATATACTTAAAGTAAGTGGGATATCTCTCCTCAAAACAAGAATACAATTTTTTCGGTGTATCCGCAACTTGACACTTTTAACAATTAACAAAATCATCATCTGATGTTACTTTTAACGCTATATATGTATATATATATATATATATATTCTTTCTATTTTTACTTGCAGGTGTCGGCCGGACAGCACATGCAGCTTACCGGTGACCTGAAGCCGGCGGTGTCCGTCGCGGCGCAACAGGGCATGTACTTCAATCAGCAGCAGTCGCAGAATCAGACCGGGCCCGCCAATCAGACCGACACCTACTGCTCGGTTTCGCAGTCACAGACTATCAACTTCACTCAACAAAGCCTGCGGCAACGAGCAGCGGCGGCTGCGGCCGCCGGCGGAGTGCCGCAACCTGGTGCCGGCGGTCCCGGCACGCGCCATCCTCAGCAGGTGCCGCCGAATCAGGTCGATCAGCATCAGCACGCCAAGTTGCTTCAGCAACAACAATTGATGCGTGCGCAGCAGGTAAGCTAGATTTTATTATTCTTTTCTTTATCGCGTTCGTTGTATTTTTGCCGATGTTTCTCGGGTTTACGCGCTCGCGAGACTCGCAATTCCGGCTTTTTTTTATCGTCGATGAACAAAGTATCGTTCCACGCGAAACTTCCACCGTGACTATCACTTTTGTAAGACGATCGCGAGATTGCGGTGCGATATCGCCGATGGCACATTATCCGAGACATTAAGCTTGTGTCTGTGAGAGAAAGAGAGAGAGAGAGAGAGAGAAAACACCCTGCGCGACGTTCGTATGCAACAGGTACCACTCTGCTAGGTCTTTTGCAACTTCTGTCCCGCCGCGCGTTGAAAGAAGCGACACAAATAGGACAAATAGCTTGCGCGAAGGGGGCTTTCTCAGAGACGGGGAACAATGGGCGAAAAGTTTTTGCGCCGCGTCGAAGTTTCCTCGCGAAACTCTGTGATATCAGAACAGCTGAAGTATTTATTATCGATGAATTAGCTTTTCCTCAACAATTATTCACGTTTTACGTATAAAATTACGCATCATCGACATATTTGTTTTTATTTGCGATATCTTCGAACGTCTTAAACGTGATCCACTGAAATATACAGATACAACGGATAAAAGATATTCAATAAGTAGATTTTTAATTTGCCGATTGTCTAGCACTGTGTACTTGGTAGAAGATATGGACATATCTTCTTTTCCATACTTCGTTTATTTAAAGATGTTTTGTAATTTGAGACAATTTCTTCTTAACAAGAATTTCATAAAAACGAATCTTTTTTTACTTATATTTTATTTTAAGTGTGTATTCACGGTAAAATATTTTTTAAATATCTTCTGAAGATCAGAAAAAGTTAGCGATTAAACTTTTTCAATCAAAATAAGTTAAATTTGTTATTTTACATATAAGAAAAAATTGACAGGCCCAGAAAAATTATGAAATATCCAGTAAAAAGACCTTTACAGCCTGTATGATCCACGGAAGGAAGTGGTTATGTAAATAATTATATATTAATTATTTTGGACGTTTCGATCATTTATTTTAAATCATCTTCAGCTTATCTACTCGAATTCAGATGATCGCTAACACATGTCAGTAAGAGAAGTTACTTACTTGACTTCTAACACATGTCAGTAAGAGAGAAGTCAAGTAAGTAACTTCTCTTACTGACATGTGTTAGCGGTCATCTGGATTCGAGTAGATAAGCTGAAGATGATCTAAAATAAATGATCGAAACGTCCAAAATAATTAATATATACACCGAAAAAATTATATTCTTGTAAGTAGAAGATTTTATACTTAAAAAATCTGCTTAAAGATTTTTTAGATGATATTCTTAATTTAAGAATATAGTCTTTTTCGATAGTGAGATATATATATGTTTTTCTATAGAGGCTTTTTATATTCTAATCAGTATATGTATATTCTTATCACTATTACTATTGAGAGGATTTTCCTCTTAAAATAAGAAACTCTTCTTGGCGCCTATTTTAGTATAAAATATACTTAAAGTAAGTGGGATATCCTCAAAACAAGAATACCATTTTTTCGGTGTAATTATTGCATAACCACTTCCTTTCGTGGATCATACAGGCTGTAAGGTCTCTTTACTGGTTATTTTACATGTCTATGTGTGTGCGTATTATTATATTCTTCGCGGTTTGAATTTTAATATCGTATTTTTATTCGTGAAATTGCGGTCACAATTATGAACGTGTCAAAAAATCGACGCAACAAACACAAAATTAAATATGAGTCGCTTGTTTCGTGCGTTTGGATCTCGTACCGTTCGTGAATCGTTGTCTATTGACTCAGTTGCAACGATCGGTATCTTGGTAATACTAAGGTACCAGAGACAACGACATAGCTCGTGCTCCAGTTACTAATTGTATGTTTCGCGCAGTTGATTAGTCATCCGACTTCGGGCAATAAGCGAGAAAGTGGCACTCATCTGGAAGCATGACCGGCAAGCAGAGCGATAATTTTATTCGCGTGAACATTAGAATGTGCGGAGTTTTACTTAAGATTTTATCCAAACTCGTGAAAAGAGAGAGAGAGAGAGAGAAATTTATGATAAATTTAAAATTTTTTAAAATCAATTTGTAAATTTTTTCTGAGAACAGCAAGACAAATCCTAACAAGGCAAATAATCTTTGCATTCTGTTTTGAAGTTTTGTACACGCAATAGAAAAAAAAAAAAAAAACATGCTTAATCTCGACAGATGTTAACTCACAGTCTTGCGACGATATTGGAATTGGACGAGATGATCGGCCCTGTTCATTTCGATCTATTAGAATAGTTAACGCGTGCGAAACAGCACATGAACATTATCGTTTCTGCGACCGTCTATGAGTTCTAGGAATTGTTCGAACTTGTAGCAGATGTGTGGAAATCTAATCGATCACGTCGCACATTGAAAACGCGAATTAATATATACAATTAATAACAAGAAATATATAAGGCCTTACGAGCCCATTCCCAGGATGTTTGAGCGGAAACTGTACACCGACAAAATTATATTCTTGTAAGTAGAAGATATTATACTTAAAAAATCTTCTTAAAGATTTTAGATGATATTCTTCTGAAATTAGGAATATATTCTTTATTTAAGAATATATTTTTAATTTAAGAATATAGTCTTTTTCGATAGTGAGATATATATGTTTTTCTATAGAGTTTTTTTATATTCTATAATCAGTATATATTCTTATCACTATTACTATTCAGAGGATTTTTCTCTTAAAATAAGAAACTCTTCTTGGCGCCTATTTTAGTATAAAATATACTTAAAGTAAGTGGGATATCCTCAAAACAAGAATACNATTTTTTCGGTGTAATTTTTAAAATACTGCGAAAAAAACTCCTCGGCCAGGAGAGTCGAACCTGGAATCTCCGGCTTTCCGTACAGTTTCCGCTCAAACATTCTGGAAATGGCTCGTAAGGCCTTATATATTTCTTGGTATTTAATTTCAACGAGCCTTAAGTCATAATTGTTTAATATACAATTAATTGTCCTCTAATGAGAAATTTTTCTGTGAGAAATAAAATCATTGGTGTTTTTTGAAGAAAACCAATCATTGATATACAACAAACCGGACGCGATTTTTGACTAATCTTAAGACTTTAAATTCTTCAAGCGTTTTTTTTTTACGCACGCGTTCTTGTTTAGTTTCTCACTTTCTTTTCATCAAACGATGTAAACTCAGTGACCTATTGCGAGCGCGTTTGATGCATCGTCGCGCGCGAATTGCCGCGATCGACGGTTTGGCACGGTTGTTACACAAGCAGCGGTCAGGATTGCATTTCCCGTTTCCTGGTGTTACGCGGGCGCGAGGAAAGTTCGTCGTGACGTCGGGACAGACGTACGACAATAGAAACAACAGCAACCGCCTCAAAGGAAGGCAAGGAGATGCAGCCGAAAGGCAGCGGCAAGCCTGCTGCCGCTTTCCTCGTCACCGTCGTTGTCTGATACGTTTACCCTTTCGCTTTCGTTTTCTCTCTTTCTCTCATTCGCTTCTTGCTCGTTCGTACCGCTCGCATCTCGTCTCGTTCGTCGCGCCAACCGTCGGCGTCTCTTTCCACTCTCGACCGAGCAACAACCTGCGATTAGGCGAGCAACGCCCTTCTGCTCTCTCGCGGCTCCACGAAAGATCGAGGAGGAGAACTACGACGATCCTTAAGCTTAAGTTTGATACTTAGCGATTCTTCTTCTTCTTCGTCGATCGTTTCTTAAATAGGGATTATCGCGTGATAATCGGTATTCTCAGAACTGGTATCAGATTCTTTTCTTTCTGAAACTTTGTGAGAGAAAGAAATATTTTTTGAAGATTACACCAGTTATATACTTCTCATATAGAAAATGAGAATCGTCGGTTAAATTTTGTGTTTTTGAAATAGAAAACGATAGATTTAGGTTTAACTTAAGTTTCGGATAAGAGCAGGTTTAATTTAAATTTCAAATAAGAATCTGCTATAGAATAAATTGAAATATTTACTTACTATATACTTCATTTATTCGATATTTGTACTATATACTTCATTTGATGAAAAAATTAAAATAATAATTTTAAACAATTAAGACTTAAGACTCGTTGAAATTATCAACAAGAAATATATAAGGCCTTACGAGCCATTCGCAGGATGTTTGTGCGGTAACTGTGCGTGTATATATATATATATACACACATGTAACGAATTCTACTTGTAAATTTTTACAAGTGAGTGTTTTTTTTTTTAATTGAAATCTCACGCACAGTTTCCGCACAAACATTCTGCGAATGGCTCGTAAGGTCTTATATATTTCTTGTTAATAATTTTAAACTTATGGTGTGTTGTATACGTTTTGTATAATTTTATTTTTACAGGTGATGCAACAACAACAACACATGACAGGCGGAATGGCGGGCGTAAGACCGCCGCCACCTGAATATAAAGCTGCGGCTCAAGCGCAAATGATGCACGCTAGTATTGGGATGAGCCAGCAAGCGAGGTTTGCGAATGCCGGACCTATGCGCAGAGTTACGCAACAACCTATGCCACCATCGGGTTAGTTTCAAAAAGGACTTTTTTTTTTAATTTATAGTCCGTGACACAAAATCTTTCTATAAAGCGTTTATTAGTTTTTTGCCATCTGATAGAATTTAACAGCCGAGTGAAAACATATGAAAACTGTGTTTAGTTTGCAAGTGGAACGGGGATTTGTTACTTGACATATTTTGTTGTATTCGCGAATATATACATTTAACTCTGTTCTCGATATTTTGACGCGGGGATTACACGTTGAATATTAGCGCGGAAAGAATTTGATCAAGCGTAAACGCGATTCTGACATCCTACTGAATTTGCTCCAAGGTAGAGAGAGAGAAGGGACAGGCAAGTAGAGAGAGAGAGAGAGAGACGAAACTATCCCCTTTATACGTACCTACGCACACACTGGATTCTACAAGATTCCTATCGATCGGGTCGACGGTTTTCTCGAGATTCCATTCGAACAAAAATCTGCGAATTTGCATTGCTCATCTCACTATCCAATGTTCTTAAACACACGTTTTCATTAAATAGTTTTTGAGTTAGTTTTTGCACAATATAAACGTGTTTTTTTTTCGATCAATATAAATATAGATATACAACATATTTCTCAATACTACAGCTACGTACACGTATACTTTATATATTTATAATATATATTTTATATATATTTTTATTATATTTTTGTATATATTTTATTTTATTTTATATTACCTTATATGCTTCACATGTTTCGGAACGTTATTTGAAAAAAGATAAATATAAAGTAATATAAAATATAAATATAAGTAATATAAATATAAATATATAAAGTAATATAAATATAAATATAAAAGTATATGAAACAAACCGATTGTATGAATGTAAATCGAACTGTTTTAGAAATGTAAAATCACGAACAATGTGCATTATGATGTGTTTTTCGCAGGTCCAATGATGAGGCCGCAAATGGCGCAACAGCAACAGCAGCAGGCGTTACATGCGGCCGGCGGTAATATGTACATGGGAGGCGGTGGAATGGCTGCCATCGGCGGTATGCATCAGATGCACCAACGGCTAGGCTATCCGAGAACCAACAATCAGCGGCCGCCTAACGTCAACGTTGGTCCTCCGGACGGTCTTGGGAACAGCATCGCGGGTCGTGGCGCTCAGCAGGAATGGCGACACGTTCTGATGCAGCAGCAGCAAGGCTTTCAAGCACAGATGCGATCGCAATTCAACCAGCAAGGTCACCAAGGTGAATATTCGGGGGGAAGAAAAAATTTCTTTTGTTGCTATCATCGCGTTTGCCAAAAGGGACAATCGCGATGTTCGTGTCCGGTCGGAATTCAGCTTGATCTCTGTGAGCAATGTCGGTATTCCGTTGAAACGAATGACTTTTATTGTTTTGCTTCTGCACAAAATATGATAATATAAATAAAAGCAAATAAATATATATATATATATATATATATATATATATGTATATATATATATATGTATGTATATGTTGCTAGAAAATTGAATATAATGATAAATGTGCTTCGATAAATCTATTTATTGTTCGCAGAAGTGACGTGAAATATTTTATCGTAACGCGTATAATTTTCCGCAGGTGGCTTTGGCATGGGTGGCACGGGCAACACAATGCAAATGACCGCGGCGCAGATGCAACATCAGCAGTTAATCCGTTCGCAAAACGGCGGTATAGCTGGATCGGGGATGGCCAACAGCACGGCGCAGATGCAACAACTGTTGACGCAACAGCATCAACAGCAAACACTGGCTATGCAGCAGAACAATAATCAGATGTCGTTGCAAATGCAAATGTCGCAGGCCACTTCTGTTAATTCGGCCAACGTTACCGGAACCGGTGAGTGATCTGTGAAATATTACAAATATAATTATTAATATATTTGAGAAAATGAAAACAGTTAAACAAAACTAACATACGTGTAAAAGAGATATGACAATTAAAAAAAAAAAAAAAAAAAAAAAAAGATAGTACCAAAATAAATAATATTCGTGAATGTTTGTTGTTTAGGTTCTCCGCTGCACCCACATCAACAGTACGGAGCGGGTAGTCCAGGAGTGCGCAGTCTACCGCCGCCGCAGCAACATACTCAACAACAACCGCCGCCGCCGCCGCCGTCGGTCACCACTACAGATCCGTCTGTGGCAGCCGCTGATTTTAGTCTCGAATTTCTGGAGAATCTTCCTACCGGAGACACGTCGAATTTTAGCGCTCAAGAGCTGCTTAACTCTCTCGACTCTGCGGCTGGTTTCAATCTCGATATTCTGTAATGAATCACGCTTGTGATCAGTTCAGATGTCAGGAAGGTGCTGTATACCGGTTCACTAAGAGTGAGATTTAACTTCCTTAAATAAACTATGTACTTGGCGCGACGATATCGAAAAAAAAAAAATTCATTTTCGTCTATCCGCATATTGATCTGCTAGGTTGTAGAGATGTCTAGTTTCAAACACATGGTCAATCACACATGGTTAACACAGTCAATTTTTATATAAGTCAATCTCGTATATATTTCAGATGTAAGAATCATATCTTTTTCTTAATATCAAATGTTATAAATAGTAAATCTTAAAAAAACTGAGGAAAAGGATGTAAGTATGGGCCGAGTTTGATTTTTAAAACTGCAAAATGTAAATATTGGATTGATAATTGTCGATAATGATTAGCGTGTTACATCTGAGAACATGATTAAGTTTAAGAAAACTTACTTAGCAAACGAACGAACGTGAAATCGCTTCGAGCAGTTCGGTCAATCAACCAAAAGAATGTTCGCACTCGTTGCGTTGCAAGTCGTTTGTTAAGTATTTTATTTTAGTCATTATAGGACCAATTGTTGAGAGTACACATTTTGTCAACACATGTCAAAATAAAAAAAAAATTTCAGAAAATGAAGTGATAATATAGAATATACATAGACAGAAAAATTTAAACTATGTTTCTGATTAGTGTAGTTAAATTAAAGCAGGTTTAGCAATAATGCCCTGGCCATTTTAAAACCTAAATCCATATTTACATCCCTCCTTCCCTAATTCTCTGTAATTTACAAATTTCGCGAGAGCAACATGTAAATAATCTTGACTTTAAAAAAAAAAAAAAAAAAAAAATCAAATTAATTCAATCAATGAGTAAATTGATGACGTGTACGCGATATCATCCGCTAAAAGTACTTCATTTTACACACTTAATGACTGAGGAACAGTTACCCACCGGTATGACAGCGTCTTACAACCGACCGTAGTGCATTCTCGGTTGCCGTTTTTGCGACCGCCGACTATTTTCTTAGGCAATCATCTTTTAGTATAATTTAATACTATAATAATAATAATATATATATATTATTATTATATATATATATATATTATATATACGCGGCAATTATACATATATAAATATATATATATATGTATAATCGCCGCGTTTGGCGAAAACATTAGCTGACAGAAATGATAGCGTGGGACATCAAGAGGAAATCGTTCTAACTATCGGTTATTTATTCGATTGCGCACTTGAATAGAAGCCGATTCCTATTTTTTCAAGTTTGTCTGTAACGGCTGGCTGTAATGAGAAGGATCGATAAATTTTCGAGTGCTTGCGTCGACGACATTTATGATGACTTTGACGAGTACTCCACAGGACGATTCTCCTCTCTTTTGACCTTTCACGCCAAAATCCAAGTAGATAAAAATACCGGTACGAAAACCGATTAGAATTTATTTGTATAAACTTATTCGGCTACAGAGAAATTGGTTACCTTGCGCTGGTTTGACCCAAATTTCTAAGAAAAAACAAGATTGGGTAAGCTTGGCCGAGCGTTAATACTTGATTTCTAAGAATAATAATATAATTATAAACATTAGAGAATATCGTATTTAATTACGCCGTTAATAGTACATTTATAACTAACAAACACAGTCAATTATCAAACATTCGATTTTATGAGTTCGTGACTGCGTGGTAGAAATTTGCACACGCTAATTTGATTGATTAAAGAAAAAAACTTTATGTGTACATGAGAGAGAAGAAGAATAAAAAAAAAAAAAAAAATACTATTCAGCAGGTCACATTGCTACTATGTATTTAAAATAAAATAAAACTTTTTCACTGTATATAGATATTGAAAAAAATTAGAGAAATTTAAGAGACCGCACACAGTTTAGCCGAATAAACATATAAAAATTATACATATAAAAGTAAGGAACTTATGATATAAATATAGATAAATATCTATTATATATATAATAAAATATAGTGTGATTTAACGAGCGATGAAAGAGAGATGGTAAAATTATATGTGTGAAAAACGCGCGTGCAAGAGAAATTTGTGCGAGACTGACAGAAAATTTGGAACGTGAAACGAATAGTCAGCGATAGGGCACATTTGCTAATCGAATATATTTATTAAGTTTAATTTCAAATGTGCTATATTGCGCTACTTGTCAAAGTTGCACACAAATAATCACGGTAGATTTCGTTTTTTGACGCGGCGAACTACTCATATTTAAAAAGCAATTTACGTCTTTCTCAGATAAATGCGGTATATTGTCCTTACTTTTTTTTCATCAAAAACGATTATTAATATATAATATTTAACATTTTCAAGAAGGTTTTGTGATTATTGCTTAAATTTAATTAACGATGACACACAACGTAGTAGTTCGATGCTACAAAAAAGAAATCTGCAAAACTATTCTTCCAAATAGAGATACATTCCATAAGTAACAAAAAGGAATAGTGATCTGTGGTTCATCTAATCAAAAGTACCAGTTTTAAAAAAAAAAGAAAAACCTACAACAGAGAAGGGAAGTATTAATATTGTAGATATTAATATAGAGAAACGGGCAGTTATTGATTATCCCGTGTGCATATATAATTATAGAAAGCACATCCTCAATCGTTCGCCGAAAGTGTGCACGAGACTTCTGATTGGATTTTATCGTTATTTGTCGCGACTTCTCGCTGAATAATCTTAGCGAGTTCCGCGCTAAGTGAATTAGGAAATAATAATTTTTTAAATTTTCATTCGGGCGGACTATCGTCTTGTAAAATATTGGGGCCATAAAACATAATCTAAAAAAAAAAAAAGGGGGAATTGAAGGAGAGACAGACGCTCTGATTCTCACATCAATATCTTTGTAAAACGATAAAAAAAAAAAATTGCCAATTATATTAAAGTTTGTTTATCGTTTTGTATATTTCACATAGCGAGGGAAAAAAAACGGGGAGACATACCTTGCGCATTGTTGTAAAAAAAAAAAAAAAAAAGAGCATCAGGGACCAACCAAGAGAGCAAAGTGCGTGATGTCGATTGTCGCAGTGGATCGTTGTTTCTCTCTTTCTAAGCAGATATCGGTGATGTTGACAGCAGTGCCTAAACAAAAAATTTGATCGAGTTTGTTACCAAGTTATTAGAAAACAAAGCTACGACGTCATCATATATTCAAAGGCTTGTATCAAGAATCCACAGACAAGAATCGTGACGATATTATTGTTGAAACCTTGATTTTTATACTGCCGACAGTTGATTGTGAAGGAACACGACATAATCGAGGCAAAGGTTACGACGTGTTTAATTTCTCGGGAGTAATCTTGGTTGGGGCACACATATATATATATATATATATATAAAATATATATATATAATACGTATATATATCATATATTATTTATAAATATTTATAAATGATTATATAACACGGGCATTTTTCGTACATAGAATAAATTCCATGTTGAATTTCGAATTGTTAATATAATAAAAAAGCGTTGTGTGAGTTCCTAAAATATCTTTTTTACTTGAATTTAAACTTTTCCAAAATCTCCGTCTTGTTAATTACATCATTGTGTATTATCGTTCGTGAAATTTGTAATCTCAACGATCTATTAATCTCCGTACTCGAAACTATCTATTCGGTATGCGGAAAATTCTGGGACGATAAACCATTACGGCTTATCGCGTCGTATCGATCCGTCCTAAAATTAATGCGCCACTATCCAGTTGTTCACCGCAATAACATATATAAGCATTTCACGATGTGCAACGCACGAGATTTTTTTGACATTTTGCTATATCTCTCAATATGTTATATCCTTTTCTTCTAATTTTTATTTTTTCAAGATTTTTTGATTCAAAAATTTTTCATATTTCGAAAATTTTTGTTCAAGTCTTTTTCTCCGCTCACGGTCTTTGCAAATTTATTGAATTCACGTTTTTGTCGGTTTTTTTCCCTTTTTCCGTCCAATTTTTAAACTCTCGAACGAACAAAGGGGTTGACTTTCTCGCGCATCTCCATCTGTGTTACGACCCCACACTAGATCGAACGGCAGCTTAACGTTGCTCGTGGGTGGACCTCGGTAGGAGGATCAATATCACCCGTGAGCGAGAGAAAACGAGCAGACTGAGAATAGGAACAAGGGGAGCTACCGACGCCATTGCGATGAGAGATAAGGATTACAGACGATGGGGGAAGGGTAGTGGTGGGAATGGCGCGAGAACCGCGTATCCCGAAAATGTCAATTCGCTCCGTTCTGACTGAAATTACAATCATGATAAGGGTCGACTCCGCGTGTCGACTTCAATTTACAATATCTGAAACCAAGTACGAGCGTGTCTTAAGATGCATGTTTCGTCGTCGTCGCTGTCGTCGTCGTCGTCGTCGTCGTTGTCGTCGTCGTTGTCGTCGTCATTACCACTCCAACATGCATATTTGTGTTCATTACATCATCACATATATGTTTTTTTAGAAATATTTGTCTCCCGTTCAATATTTTAACGCGCGCACGAAGAGACACTATAGGCGACGCGCATTAAAATCTTAGCAATATTGTGTATGCTCGAATATATCATATCTCCGAGAAAATCGCGTCTCGTTTAGGTATGTATAGCCCCGTATATTTCGAGCGAGTCCGAGGCCTCGCCGTTCGATCGGCGCTGCGGCGGACGTTTCGCACGAGCTGCGCTCTTCATTGATCCAATGCGCAAGCAGAACAACGATCCACTGGCCGACATCGCGCGTTTCCTCGCAACGATGTCCCGGCGACGTGACACGATGACGGGTCGTCCGAGAGTCGCTTGTGAAAATTTATTGTAAAACGCGCGATAACCAATTACCGCTGAGACCTTTTTACGATACACAACGGGGGTGCGCGACGCGCGAGGATTGTTCGTAATATATCGCAAGATATTTGATCCCGATGATGAGTATTTGCAAGAACGCGATCAATACCAAAACTGTATATATATATATATATATACATTTGCAATCTGAGAAACTCTGAGCGCACGAATTCTAATAGTCTTTTTTCTGAACGTCCGAAGCAACGTTTGTTTCCGAATGCTTCCGACGCGTCTTTTTCTTCCCTCGCAGTCTTCTTTTTTTTCCAAGAAAATATCACAATAATAAAATTTTGAATGAGAAAAGACTTTACTATTTATCACGGTCAATATTGTGAATTAAATTCAATTTAATTTTGTGCAAAATTATATATATATATAAAATTAGTTTTCTCTTTTGTTTTTCTAATTTTCTCTCGTCATTCTAGTGAATCTACGAAACTTATATATTTTATTGGTCAACTATTTTAGCAGTCACGTAGTTTTACTACCCTATCAGGATTTACCAGTACAAACAGTTTGTTTATAAAAATTAAGATAATTATGCAGGGAAACCACTTCTTGATTTCGACAATTTTGACATATGTTAACAAAAGTTATTTTCCTGAATAATACTATAAAGATTTTTAGCCGGCGATCGTTGTTAATTGGTTAAAATGTTATTAACAAAAAACATCTAACGAATAGTATGTATTTAAATGCCACTGTATATAAACGCTTGTATATATGTATTTTATATGTTGTCAAGGCCATGATGTGAGAAGATAAAGTGTTTCATTCCCGAGATGCGCAGTGTTCGACCAATCAGAAAGTTGCCTAAATGTGAAAAGCAACTACTTTTGTGACGTGCTAGCAGATTTTAGCTCAGTCAAGTCGTTTGTGCGGTAAAAGATATTCGCGTTTTTTTTTGTAAAAAAAAAAAATACAAACGTTACATAGTGCAAAAAACTGATTGATTCATATATTTATTGTAATCAATTTAATTAATTTAATTAATTTCGCGCTACATGTGAGGCAACAATTTGATCGGCTGCTCCGCTATTATGCGCAATTAAACATCTTATCTTCCTTACATCATGGTCAAGAGCTACTCTCCTGAGTAGCCTCGGTTTTAGCTGTCGCTTATTGTTTATTGAAAACTTATTAATAAAAAATATAATTACACAAATGATTGTTAGAAACCAGCAAACCTTGAAAATTTGGCAAACTATAAACTCATATAGAGAACCTCGCTTCGCGTGGAAAGTGTACATGTGGAGGCAGACTCCTTTACGAAGGCTCCACTTTCAAAAAATTAAATACATAGGTTTAGATTGATCTTCGCTTTGCGTGGAAAGTGTATGCGTAAAGACAATTCTGCTCTCTATACGGGAGAGCTTTACTTTCAAAAACCTAAACACATAGGGTAAAAGACTCAATTACTGTCATCTGCCCAATTAATGTCACCCTAAGCTATTTTATTTAAAATATTAAATAAATCCTAAAAAGTTATGTATGAAAACAATCTAACATAGAATTTTAAGTGCAATTAATATAATAAAAAATCCAGCACTTAACATTCTTGTCTCGTTTCTTTCATTTTAGGGGTGACAATAATAGCTCTCGCATCATCCTTTTTTAATTATTAAATTTATAAATAAAAACAGAGATTTTTAGAGGCGGTATTATTTTGTTTCTTATATCAGAGACATCGAATAATACCAGATAAGAAGAAAAACACATGTTTTTGATAAATAAATAGTAAAAAAACAATTTGTTAACGCCAGAGTTTATTATTCAGGTGACAATAATTGGATCTTTTACCCTAGGTTTGAATTGAACCTCGCTTTACGTGGAAAGTTGTAAACTTACGTAGAACCTTGCCTCAGTTTCAGCCGTCGCTTGTTGTAGCAAAGATTTTGTACGGGTTTTCAATTTTCCATGCAAAGCGAAGTTCAATCTATAAACCTATGTGTTTTAATTTCTTGACAATGGAGCCCGTAGGGAAAGGCCTGCGTGCACACATCTCTATGTATACACTTTCCACGCGAAGCGAGATTCCACATGAATTTACACTTTTCCAAAGTTTCACGTTGTAACTTTTTTCTCGCCAAATAAGCAAATAATTACATTTCACTTTTCAAACTTTTTTCGATAATAACTTTTTAATGAACAGCAACCGTTGGCTAAAACTTTCACATTTTTACTCAGGACGATGACCTCGATAACATGTGTCAAAATTCCTGAGATTGAGAGAGAAGATGATCCCTGTAACTGCGTATTCAAATAAATTAATTGCGAAAGTAAGATGACCGTGATTGAATGCTCGTCACTAAGAGACATTCAGCCGAAAATGTAGATATCAATTAATTGTGGGAGACATTTAGTGGGATCAGTATTTCTACGAGAAGTGCGCGGTTTTGATACATATTAAAAAAAAAAGAAAACAACATGTAATGAAACATGTAATCTTTAGGTAATTGTCGGCGGGGAGATACCACGATGATAACGCACGATGGTTTTTTCCTTTGTCGCTGTAAATATCATAGACGTAGATAAATAGATAGAAAGAGAGAAAGAAGAATAGATAGATATATATATATATATATATATATA
>NW_018020681.1:198391-212918 GCF_002006095.1 Pseudomyrmex gracilis
AAGCGAGTAAAACAACCGGCGACTGGGCAGTTTCCGCGTTTTGGCGTCACATTGCGATGATCGACGATCGTGCGAAACTAGAGCGATCTTAAGAGAAATGATGGAAGCATGTCTCTCCGTGTGATCTTCCCGATCCCAAAGCAAATCGCTTTTGCAAACAGCTGCAAACGCTGAATCGCAATGCTGCATCGCGCGAAATTACGATGCGCGTGGCGTACATTTGCAGGAAAGTCGACGTTCCGAATTCTAAAATTATCTTCGTAAGACTATAATCCTGTACGGTTATTACTTACGGTATTGAAAAATCTATAGGATACGTCACGTTAATCTATATAGATTTTCAGTATCGCCGGTAATAACCGAACAGGACTCATTATGTAAGGCATGCGTGTGTGCGCGTGTGTACCTCAGGAAAAGCTGCAAAGAAACCGTGCCGATTTTTTGCGTCGCTATTTGCGGAAAAAACGCGACCGAGAAGCCTTCTCTTTTTGCAACGCGAGAGCAAAGAGGCCGATGCGTCGCTATTCCAACGATTATGATATGTGTATATGTTATGGTCGGAAGCCACGGGCGCGTTACTAGGATTGACCGATCAATGCGCAGAACAACCAAGCGTCTTTGGTCAAAGCCCGAATGGATATTTGATTAATATATAAAATAGGTTGATTTTTTATCTCCTGCACTGGCTGCGTTAGTTCACAGTTTATCCTTTTTGAATTATATTAGAAGGAAAAAGATAGACTGTGAACTAGCAGTCAGTGCAGAGAAATAAAACAAAAACTTAATATTTCGTTTGTATTATATATTATCGTACACGAGTAAGGAAAGAGCGGAGCCTCTCCCTCTACACACCCCCTTTCCGAAAAAATCTAACCCAATCTAATCTATAATGTGTCACTACAATAGTACCATACATTGGAAAGCCGAAACAAAAACCTATTTCGGATTCTGACCATAACATATACATATATATATATACATATATACATACATACATACATACATACGCGCGCGCGCGCGCGTGTGTGTGTACAGGGTGTCTCAAAAAGATCGGGACTTTATCTCAGAAAATAGAAGTTTTACAGAAAAGTGTTTCAGACTAAAGTTGTAGGATTTAAGTGAATCTATTTACTGACTGAACTATTTACCTGAACTGGCAACATCGAAAAATTAAGTGAATCCCACAAGATTTGGTATACAAGGGTTTTTTGAGTCGCTGAATCGATGGGGGGTTATTTTTCCGGGGGTTATTTTTTTGATCTGACACTCCCCAACCCCTAAAAAATAGAATTTAGGGGTGAGTTTTTTCAATTCTTTACTAAACCTTTTTTTTGGTTCTGTCGCTTTTATTGCGGGATGAATAGGGGTTTAGGGGGTTAATAATTTTTTAGTTTTTTCATTTTCTACGAAACAGTTTTTGAATAATTTTATACTTGAATTCTTCATCCATAAATTCCACCGCAAGAGCTTTTGAAAATCTGATTTCAGATTTGACTGCCATTTTGAGTCTGCCATATTGAAATTTAAAATTCCAATGCCAAATTCAGACTCAGCGACCCCAAAAACCATTACATATCAAGTTTCATTCAAATCGTTTGAAAATCAAGAAAGTTATTCCATTTGAACATGTATGATATATAAGCAGAATTAGCCAGATTGTTTTTTTTGATCGTATATGATACATTGCCAGTTGACCGGTTAATAGATAATGCTAATACCGGCGATACTCTAATATTCAACCTCATAACTCAAAAAGTACTTAATGAAAATAAAGTTTAATATAGTGTTTTCGAAAGCTCTCGAATTAAGCTATAAGAATCTGCGGTAAAAAACAGAGAGTTACTTAAAAAAATCGATATGATACAATCAGAAAATAGACTTTTTAAAATTTTACAACTTTTGTCTGATACACTTATATTGTAAAACTTATATTTTCTGAGATATTCATAGGTTCCGAACTTTTTGGAACACCCTGTATATATGAATGTACATTATTAACGCTGAAAAATGAATATCAAACACATCTTCTCTTTGAAATAGAATAGCGAGACAGCATCGGTCGAACTTAACGATTTTTCAAGTTCGCCGGACGACTCTATTTGTATTTCGATGTGCGCATCACAAAAGAAATACGTACGTAGTTGTGCGATTTCGAAAAATGTTAATACGCAGTATGTATATTCGCGATCGGAGAGAGGGTGCGTCGTCGATCATCGGACGATCTGCATGCAACGCGCGCGCTTGAGCGAAACAGCAAAGAAAAAAGAGAGCTAGGGAGAGCGCAAAAAAGTGAGAAAAACTAACTGCATGCGAGAAAGAGAGAAAAACACAAGTCTGTAAATAATAGTGTTGTATTATTATTTATGTTGCTACCGTGCGGCGAGTAATAGTAAATTATCGTAACGATACGTAATTAAAAAAAAGAAAAAAATACAGACAAAGTTACAGAGAGTGAGGAGCGTACACGTACGAAAATGTACATAAGTTATAAGTATATCTCTCCTGGTAAAAAAAAAGGATACTTTATGAATAGTTACTTTTATTATATGTTATTTTTTATTATTATATTATTATTATTATTGAGTAATAATACGATTATATATTATTATATAATGAGATGATTATTATATTATCATTATATATATATTAGTTATTAACTATATTATCACTATTATAATTATAATTATTATTGTTATTCTTTGATCATTGATCTCAAAAAAAAAAAAAAGAAATAATAGTATATTATTCAAGAGAACAACTATTTCGTCTCTTTTAAAATTCGACAGTATGCGCATGAAATGGATGTTTTTTTTTTTTACGACGATGCGAAGATTTCAGTTTAAAAATGAGTTTTATTATTTTTCTGGCCTATGTACTCTCTAAACATGTTTATGATATAAGGTTTGTTTTGCACTGTGGCTGCAGTTCACAGCCTATCTTTTCCCTTCTAATATAGATAAAAAAAGATAGACTCCGAACTAGTGCAGCCAGTGCAGGAAATAAAACAACTTATAATCGCGAAGCACACTCATTCTCAGTGTGACATTTTGGTTGTAGTTACAAAGGGAATTTTCACGTATTCCAGAGCGCATTTTTTTGTATCAATGTTTCAAACTATTAAAAATTTAAACGTATATTTATATTTGCGCGACTAATCTGAAATATCCTGTAACTTCCGAATAGTTTTGCTTATAAGTCAAACAATCAACATATCGAATTATATTGATTCCACTTTTACAGCACCAACACAGCGGTACATCGATAAGCAATTATTCATGAACATGTTTTATTATATGAGAGTCAAGACATTTTTTCAAATCTTTGTATATTTTTATGCAATGTTATAGAATAATATTGTTTCAAATATATTATACAAATAATAATAAACAAATTTATATATGCAATGTGTAATTGTTATTATTTTATCATGTACAAGAGAGATATCTAGTAAGTATTTACTACATACCCTTTTATTAGAGTGATTAAACCTGCTTTGATTGACAAATATATATCTTAACCATAGACTATACTACATTGAGTTCAATACTACAGAAGAAAATCGGTCTGCTCATAAGAAAAAAAAAGCGAGCAAAGTCATGATAAAAGACAAAAGCTGCGTTTGAAGAGTGCGTGCTATTTGCGCAATTAAGGTAACTGTACCAGTATCAGGACGCTTAGGGAAGGTTACACCATTAATTCGAAATTGCTTAAATGTAGTAAAAGAAATTTGTAAAACAATCATTTGTCTCAAAAGATATGGCAATTATCTCATAAAAATAATTTTAAAAAAGTAATTTTAATCACTATTTAATATAAATTTTCACAAAAAAAAGAAGTTAAGCAAATGTATGTTAAGTAAATGTTTTCCGATTTGTATATTGGCTTATAATTAAGTATTATTTATTTTTCCCAGAGAACTACTGTCATTTTAAAACTTTACGGAATAAAAAAAAAAATATTGTTTAAAATAAAGAAGTGTACAAATATAAAACAGTTCTATGCACTTGGAATAAAAGGAACCACTTATTCTTTTTTATCTTAGTCTAAGTTTTGCTTTAGAGAAAGCACGTAAATAATGACGAGCAATACGCAGATTAGTATCAAAACCACAAATTCGTACAACGTTTTGTATTAAAAAAAAAGAAAAAAACTGTATGTTGCGAAGTCTTCGAAGTGAAGAATGCATTGTCCACGATTTGTTTGTTTGCGTGTACTCCTTGTTCAAAAAATTCATGAGGAAAAAAATTCAAACTTAGTAGATTATCAGTTCACCACAACCGTACACTTTGAAGCGCTGAATCCAACTGTTTGGCAAATTTCAAAACTCCGGTTCCGGAATCGTCTTTGTTGATCACCTAGAGGCCATGTGTCGCTGTTATCTTGCGTGACAGTCACAGACCAATCACGTGAATCTTTAATATTTGCAATCTGGTTGTGTATACTTCGGTTTCTTTGTTAAATATTAAATATGTATTTTCATTTCACATTCGTAAATTTTAGTTTCTTTTTGTTATAATTACTTTTCTATTGTTTATTTGCGATCCTGTAAAGCCCCTTGCACAATGGAAGGAATAGCGATAGCAATAGAGATAACACAGTTTTTTAACACAGAATTCCAACTCGTCGGAAATTTTATCGCTATTGCTTATTCCGATTTTCTGATCTGCATTGATACATGTGTAGTTTTGTATGTTAGAGATTCCGCTGTTCCTACCTTTATTTTTAAATATAAACTCTTTAAAACTTTTGTTATCTCTATCGCTATCGCTATTCCGTCCATTGTGCAAGGGGCTTAATACTTTCTTTATTTTTAATAGTTTCGTATAGGTGCCCTGTACGAGAGTGAGAAAGAGAGTAAATAGAGACAGAGACAGCAATACAGAGGCGTAAGGGCCTCATAGGCACAGGGCGTTTTGCGATAATGTCGACGACGGACCAGAAAACGGGAGACGCTAGCCCTCCGACTTCGCAAAAACTGGAGCGGGGCTCCCTGTGGAGTTATCAACCCCGTGATGCAGGGAGATGAGCCCCCGAGTAAGCTCATCTACAAAAGGAAATTCCGCAGAACGGGCCGATACGGCCAGGAGAAGGGCCCGCGTCGATACACACGTGGCCGCTGTCAATCATAGCGCCGAAAAGGGAAGAATATGATTGGCTCATTAAACAGCGCGAACAGGGAGCTTAAACTCGCCTCTTGTGAGAAGGGGAACGCTGTTTTCAGCGCCGCCTGGAACACCAGCCAGGAAATAATGAACCAACGAACGAGTAGTGCATTCTAAAGATGGCTGCTACTTTTAGAGTCAAGGATGCTATCAAAGTAGGAAGATTACTCACAAAATCGTTAAATATAAATTTGCAAAAAAATTTAATCCAACCACAATGCCTGAGACCAGGTTTGTTTGATTTTTTATTGTTGTTATTCTAATTATAGCGAATTATTTCAATACTTAAATTAAGGTTGCCGCTTTGCATCATGCTATATACATATGCATGTATTCTTATATATTAAATGTTATTTTATATTTTTATTTCTTAATATATTTAAAAAAAAAAAAACACTTCTTTCTGTAATAGTTTCAAATAAACAAAAATATTTAGTTGAAATTAAATTTTACAGTTGTTATCTGTCATTTGAGGAATTGGTCATCTCAACCAGAGGTCCAAACTACAGAATATCATAACATAATAAAAGATACAGAAAAAGCTGTAGGTAATATATAAAGAAAAAGTGTGATATAGTTTTTTTTTTTCGTGTTATTTATATATATTTCATAAGTATAATAAAATATTGTATCACAGGTAATAGCGCTAAACATGAGTTTCAATCAGAGACTCAAATGTTGCTACAAATTGTAGCGAAGTCTCTGTATTCAGACAAAGAGGTAATATTAATCTTATAGAAACAAAAAGTATGTTTGATACTTTATCTTAATACTTGAACTTTATATCGCAGGTATTTGTGAGAGAACTTATTTCAAATGCTAGTGATGCACTAGAAAAGTTAAGATACTTACGGCTAAGTAACAATGAAGCAGCACAAGTATCTGGTGACAGAAGCTTGGAAATACATATTGGTACTGACAAGCAAAATCGTATTCTTACAATTCAAGACACTGGTGTAGGTATGACAAGAGAAGAACTGATATCCAATTTGGGAACTATAGCTCGATCTGGTTCCAAGGCAAGTATAATTAAGCTTGTAAATTTTTACGCAATGTAATTTCTAAATTAATTAGGAAGGAAAAATGGGTATATTCATATATTTGATGCAAATCGAGTATCTTATGTGAAATCAAAAATTGAAAAATGTTAATTCAAATAATCATATGTAAAAATTTACACTCCTAAAATGATAAATATATATTCAGATATATTTATACCGCAAAACATACTGTATATTGGCTCTCACTACCTGTTAGAATTTTACAGTTAGCTTTAAACGGACAAGAAAAACACAAGAATACTTTTTTCTTCATTTTTTCAACGCGAATCGAACAAGACTAAAAAGAAGTCGATCGTTTCGCTATTAAAAAATTACTGATTAAAAATCTTTCCTCCATTGAAATGCCTGATTTTCGCATATAAGAGACACAGTGTGCTTGCGCAGTTCGAGCGCCACTTCGTTGCGCGTGAACTTGGCGCGAGCACAGCGTGAGACACTACCGTGCATCTTGACTATACGAGCCTTAATACTTATTACTTGATTCGTTGTAAATTTTTATTAAGTTTATTAATTTTCCACGGCACGAAAAGCCGGAGATTCCAGGTTCGACTCCTGACCAAAGTGTTTTTTTGCAATATTTAAAAATTAGGAGGATATATACGAGGTCTCTCATATAAGTGATGCAAATAGCATCCTATATGAATTTAAGAGTTGAAATTTCAATTTAAAAACATGTGTAAAGTTTAACACGTGAATACATATACATATATATATATATAAATTTCCGCAACAACATCCAGCGTACACAGCTCTTATTACCGTTTATATATTTTGCGTTTAGAAACCTTAGAGCCTAAAATTCTTTATTAATTGTTTATTAATATTATTAATTCCACAAATATATTAAACTTTGATTGAAATTTTATTTAAAGTTACAATGCGTTTCTGTTTTTATACAGGCATTTCTAGAAAAGTTAAAGGGAGAACAAAATTCCAATGACACTTCAAAAATTATTGGACAGTTTGGTGTCGGATTTTATAGCGCTTTTATGGTTGCTGATAGAGTAGATGTGTTTACGAAATCCTATTTAAAAGATGCAGAAGGTCTTTGTTGGAGTTCAGATGGGTAAATAATGAATAAAAAATTCTTTCTAGAAATTTTAATAGTAAATATTATAAAGTAACAAAATATATATATCTGCATTTTTTTTTCTCTTTAGATCAGGCGTATATGAAATTTCAAATGCAGATGGTGTGCAGCCGGGCACAAAAATTGTTATTCACTTGAAACCGGATAGTCGAGAATTCAGTGACGAGGATACTATCAATCGTATGTATATTAGTAATAGAAATATACATTTTTATATACTGATTGTGTACACAATTAATAGTGTATAATGTAACTCACATTTAGGCATTATCAACAAATATAGTAATTTCGTGGGCAGTCCTATTTTTGTGAACGGAAAAAGAGCCAACACTATTCAGGTATTATTTTTTAAAAATCTGCTAATCTCTTTTATTGTGTGCTGTCATAAAATAAATATTTCTCAACAGCCGTTGTGGATGCTGGAACCGAAAGATATTACACCGTTACAACATGCGGAATTTTATCGATTTATAGGAAATTGCTTTGATTCACCGAGATTCATACTGCATTACTCAACAGATGTACCGTTGAGCATAAAGGCTCTATTATATTTTCCCGAAGAAAAGCCCGCAATGTTTGATGTAGCGAGAGACGCTACAAGCGGGGTGTCTTTGTACAGCCGAAAGATCTTAATCAAGAGCAAAGCGGATAATATCTTACCGAAATGGTTGCGCTTTGTTAAAGGTGTAGTCGATTCGGAAGATATACCGTTGAATTTAAGTCGCGAACTATTACAAAATAGTACATTAATTGGGTAAGAGCGAATGTCTGATGTGACTTGTATTGTTTTATTATTACATATATAAAAAATTTAAATGATTTGTAGAAAACTACGAAATGTATTGACTGCGCGTATAGTAAAGTTTTTACATGAACGATCTGCGAAGCAACCCGAAGAGTATAATGAATTCTACAAAGCTTATGGTTTTTTCTTAAAAGAAGGCATTGTTACCAGTAACGATCAATCGGAAAAGGTAACAACAATCGATTGCAGTATATACAATAGATATGCATAACAGTATAGATGTTTTTTTAATTTCATGTTTTATCTTTAGGAAGATATAGGCAAGCTTTTGCGATTCGAATCTTCCGCTGCTGTTCCAGGAGAATTAGTCAGCCTACCACAATATTGCAGTCGCTTAGCGAAGGATCAAAAAGATATATATTACTTGTCAGCACCGAGGTAATGAAAACTGAGTTGCAAACAATTTGTACTAAAGTTAAACAATACTCTTTAGCTCTGTATTTCATGTTACAGCCGTACTTTAGCTGAACAATCGCCGTATTACGAATACTTGAAAAAACGAAATATTGAAGTTTTGTTCTGTTACGAACCGTATGATGAATTAGTATTAATGCATTTGAGACAGTATAAATCTAATTTCTTGACTTCCGTAGAGAAGGACATGCGAGATGATAGAGAGGCAAATAAGCTAGAAAATTTAGGTATGTATCAATAAACGTGACATTTTTTGAAATATTTTAAGAGTTTGATATAATATGTATGTAAACTAATATATGAATATAAGGTCATGTAGAGCCGTATTCGAGATCCTTCATATATGAGATGCGAAATTAGCATCTGATATGATTTAAAGAATTGTAATTTCAATTCTAAAAAACTCAATTGAAAAATATTACACGTGAATACATACATATATATATATATATGTAAAGAAAATATATTTNCTTACTTAAATACTCTTGCGTACACGAGTAGATAAAATAGAGACCGCTTCGAACGGTAGAACAAAAAGATACAGCTGGATAACCGCTGACACGTGTGACAGTTAGAATTTGAGAAGCTTTTTGTCGTTGTAAAATTATATTGTCGTTATAGAAATTATAAACTTTAATTGTCGTTTCTTTGTTTACAGGTGAGGGTGTTTGTAAATAATGTAAATCGTGCTAATATAATTGGTGTTAATAAAAGAACTTTGTTTACAGAGCAACACAATCGAGTTAAATAAATAAATTAATCCTTCAGGATAAATAAGAGTCTTATATATATATATATGCATTCATATATATACATACTCACACATTTTCCGCACAACACCCTGCGAACGGCTCTACATGACCTTATATTCATATATTAGTTTAAAAACTCTATAGAGCCCGAGAGTAATCTCTATTAATCACTATTGTTGAATAATGTATGTATATTATTTTACATCTTTTCAACAGGTATTATAAACAAGGATGAGCTGGATAATCTTGTAAATTATATGAAGAAGGTTCTTAATAAAAAGGCATATGATGTTAAAATGACGAACCGTCTAGAGTCGCATCCTTGCGTTGTGACTGTACAGGATATGGCAAGTGCGAGAAATTTCATCCGTATGCAGAGTCATCAAATGAACGAAGAGATGAGATATTCCATTCTTCAACCTCATTTTGAGATAAATCCAAATCATCCTCTTATCAAGAAGTTGTGTAAACTGACGACTACGGAAACCGAATTAGCTGATCGTCTAATACAACAGGTGCGCGTTATATTTTAAGAGCGTGTTTTAAAACTCCATGTTATTAATTGCAGTTTATCTACATATGAGTGTTTTATTATTATTATATAGTTATTTACTGGTGCCATGGTTGGAGCTGGCCTAATCGAAGATCCGCGCATCTTATTGACACCGATGAATGAATTGCTTACGTTAGCATTACAAAAATACTAATTGAATCTAAGGAAAAGAAATAAAAATCACACAAATTAAGACGTATTTTAAACACAGCTAATGTTGTTTTATGACTTGGGAAAATAAGAAAAATATTCTTCTTTTGTACATCTGCATATGGTTTCTTCTGCTTCGATGTCGTACGTTTGATTTAACACGTTGACTGTCACGGTGTGACCAGCGTTACTACATTTTTTAGAATGATTGATAATGAGATGAATATCATCAATTTTGAACAAAAACATTTTGAACAATGTAAATAACTAGAGAAACGTAAACAATTAGAAAAACGTTGTAAAATAAGAAGTGCTATTCAACAAATAAACATTTTTATTAAAACAATACTTTATAAAAATGAAATACTACGATGCACCATGTTTAAAATATTTCAAGCAGAAATGGAGCTGACTATTGCAATCTTTGCAATAATTAGGTAGTTGCTTTTTCTGTGCGATTTGTATTTTGCGTATCGAGATTTCTGACATTTTTTTGTAATATAGTTTACAAACTTTTCGCGACAGATACTCTTGTCTCTTCTTTTGAATTTCATGGCGTAACAATCTCAGGAATGTTGATTTATGATACATGTCACGTAAACTATAGATTTTCAGTACTGACAGTGAATTCGAATTTAGGAATGCAACCCAAAAGTAACCACGTGCACTGTAAAGCCATGGTGATCACGGGTGACCACCAGCAAGATAAACACGCACTGTTAAAGAATATGATCTTATTTAACCATTACTTAATATTTTATCATTACATACTTAGAATTATGAAAATTCTATTGTATAACCCCAGGCAAAACATATAAAACTTGAGACTGCATAGTAGTCAACGTGTTAAAAAATATACAACAGTTGTAAATGAAACTGGACACCTTATTGTAGGCAAGATTCGTTTTCTTTATTACAATAGGTTGATCTTGTACAAATTAATTATAGCCTTACAATAATAACAAGTCAAGTTCCTCATTTTCTTGAAAGATTTCTTGATATCGATATGTATTCTATTAGCATTAGGATTAGGTGGTATGGCAAATTTAGAAATTGTTGTGTACCCCATGTTTTCCATGTTTTTTTTTTCTTGTTGTCACAACTATAAATACAATTTGAACAATTGTACAGTTATATCTCGAAATCTGTTTGAGTGGCACAAGCAATAAATAATTTTATTCAATTATTTTATAAAATACATATATATTTATATAATGTAAACTTGTGATAAAATTATTTATTCCTCACTCTTTATAATTTTTTTCTAATGACACAACTCACTTCTCATATTGAGTAGGCCTGAAATTTAGAAAAATTGCTAAAAATAATCACAACACATATTTAAATAATTTTATATGTTTTCAATCAACTTCGCTTTCTTTTACTACTTATAAACCACGAAAGAAAAAGAATTTTATTAATTATCGCTTTACTAATCGTTTGTTACTAATCCACCAGTTATTGGACAATTCTAAAAGAATTTTTCGCGCGGTCTTCGCGTTTTGCGTAAGGTCACTAAACGACTCGTACACTATTTATAAAAAGTCCGCTGTCACATTTATCTTATTTTTACAGTCTTTGACCAATGTGCTTTATCGTTTTTTTTTTTGTTTTAAATAAAACTAATCTAAATATTATATAAATTTTACTTGTGCTTCATTACTGACTGAAATTTTATGGAGCTCGTTGATTTCGAGCTTGCTACAATTGGCGTAATTGATTTTCAGTACTAATTTTTGTATATAATAGTCTATACATATACATACATATTTTTGTATATAAAAAAAGCATGAAAACGATCAAACTCCCAAATTGTATTAATGTTGCTAGATAACATGCTTAAATTTCAGATAGTAGAAGCACAATCCAATATCTTAACTTATACAAGGACGAGAGACGATGTTTTTTTTTTATTCTTGGTCAACGTAAAAACAAATCACCCTGTTTAGCATTATTATTAAAAATGTGATTCGCTAATTTATCCTACTAAACACGAGCAGGATATAGCTGGTGTCCTTTACAGAACAGGAACATAAAATTGAAGTTTTTAACAAAATTCTACATGTATAAAAACCGTGTATACCTCACCTAAATAAGCTTGACGCTACGAAATATCGGTTAATAAAAAACGTATCCTAAATGGAAGTGACAATGAGTAAAAAACCTTAGGCATGTAAGTATGATGAGAGATTTTTTCCTTGATTCTCTTTTAAATTATATAATTGAAGAAAATGCATTGTTTTATATGGCATTTAAGAATGAATTGGCAGAGTAATAAAACGTATATTCATTATGATATAGTACACGAACAAGTTTCTATGAAGAATGAGATGTAAAATGGCAGATTGTGGTAAAAAGCGCGACGAGAATATTTCGCGCGCCACTGAGCAGTCTTATTAAAGTGTAGATAAATGACAAAAGCGTGAGACGTACGTATACAGTAGCACCATGTATGCAGATTTTCTTGGTTAAATGGTGACTGAAGAGTTTAAAAAAAAAAAAAAAAAAAAAAAGAAAGAAAGAAAGAAAAAGTTAAATAAATGGAACGTGACTTTTTTTTTAGCTTACGTATACACGGAGGAGGACGTCGGCCTCTTCCAACGCTCTTCTTTTTTTTTTTTTTTTTTTTTTTCAATTTCTGTTATAAAACGTTGAATAATTAACGTTGCGGTTGATATAATACACATTATAATATTTGATCATCGTATAAACATTATTATCATCACAGTAAAAATATTTTATATTCTTTTTAACTATTATAACTTTGCGTCTTTCACACTGCAACAGACGCGCGCAGCCTGTTGTTACACATTGTCCAACGCGGAGACAATGGCTGCTTTTTTTTTCACTAGAGTCCACTTACTTACACACTAGTTTTTTGCTACTTTTTACTCAATATATGCGTTATTAAGTAGTCCGTTGGTTTATTTATACGTAACCAAAATAAAGTCAGTTAGCAAATAGTAAAAATACATAAATGTACCTAATATGTATATATATATATATATATATATCTTTTGCACTGAAATTTATAGTTGTTGGATTAACATGTTAAATTTAAACGATAGGTCATTAAACAATAGTCATTGGTCTGACGCACGGTCGTGATTAACTTTATCTTGCTTGAGTATAATGAATCTTTTTCTCTAATCAATATAAATTTTTTTACGCATTTGTTTATGTTCATATTTTGCCGCGATCTATCTCTGTCTCTAGTAAAATCTCATCTCCTTGGTAGAGAGTCAAAAGAATACAGTTTACGTCATAATGTAAAATTCAAAAGGATATTACATTATGTTTAACCAAACAAATTTATGGTGGTAATAGAAGTAAAGACAAAACACACAGTGATTAGCTTATAATTGTTTGAGATTATCTATCCAACTATTAAACCATAAAATAAACATATTTGGCAATTACATAAAAACCAAAGCAGAAAATAAATAAAAAAAAAAAAGAAATAAATTTTTATTTATTTCAGCATGTGACGTGCAATAAGTTTGCGGAATTAAGTACGCTGATGCTTGAACTCTACCCGCGGAGAAGGAAGAGATTTGAGGCGCGCAATGTATTTTTCGCGACAATTTCAGATCCTATGTGCGACATGCGTCGAAACACGTAAAGTAGTTTGCACACACCTTTTCTTAGAGCTCCATAGCTGCCTGTACAGATAATTTTTTTATTCTATGGCTATAACACCCCTATATGTACAAAATGGCGTATTCACAGACATCCGCGCGTCTCGAACGTAGAAACACTGAAAAACGTGCTTCCGCACGCATCAGTTTATTCTCACACTTGCGCACCATCATTTGTCACACTGAGGTCTGCGTGATGCCGTTTCCCGACAACCATAGGCGCCCATTGCTCTTCTGATCCGCGATCTCGTATTCGGAATCGTCGATCTCGCACAGATTCGTAGAAAGATCGCTGTTGCTCGTAGCACCGCCCAGCAATGAATTTCTTTCCTCTAGCGTGGTGATAACAGATCCGATCTCGTCCTCCTCGACCACCTTGTGGCATCGGTTACGGCGGGTGCTAGGGAAACCATAAGGCACTACATCGTCTTCTTCTTCGTCGGACTCGAGAGTGCTGAGACGGCCGTTAAGCGGGTTTGTCTCGTTCTCGGTGTCGGTATGGATATTATAATGCGGTAAATACGAGTTTGGATGACGCAAATAGCTCTCGGAGCTCTTGTATTTGTATTCTCCCTCACCGCCGCTGTCAAGAGGATTGAGACGCTGCGTCTCCGTACAATGATACTGCTCCGAGAACTCGGTCCCGCATTCGGAATCACCGACATATTCCGATTCTTGATCCTCATTCAGAGTTTCGATATCCCTCGTTGGGTCTACCGGACCGTGTACTGTAAACAAAGTAAATTGCAAATGTTATATATATATATGCATATTTTTTTTACAAATAAGCGCAAAATATGAGCACAAAATAGTTCTTTGCTGTAATTAATATTACGTTACACACAATAAAATATTAAATTTAATCAAATCATAATATATTATATATTATATATATTTTATAT